>NW_008674550.1:42580-74602 GCF_000695815.1 Acanthisitta chloris
GCCTTGGACAGGATTAAGGACAACAGTATTTTGTTTCCAGATGTCAGCATGACTCCCACCATACCCTGGAGTCCCAACAGGTACACAAACACAAACACTTTGCTGTCAGAGATTGTATGGGAATGCAGCACTGAATTTCTCTTAACAGATGGCTGAAATCTGCCCTAGAACGAGAAACAAGCTTTGCTCTTCATTAGTGGTGAGGCTGGTTCAGAGGAGGGAGAGAAATTGTGCTAAATAAAACAAGAAAAATGATCCTCGGAGGGCCAAAACCTGTTGATTGCTTTTCCCTGCAGTTGAGCTGTGGGTTTGAGGCATCACAGTTCTGCTGTGGCTGCAGAACACAAATGTGCTGCTGTTAATTACTGTGCTGCCATTCACCAAAAATATGATGCTTCACTGGAGTGTAAATCCCAGTTCCAAGGAGTTTGCTGTGCAGGATCTCGAGTCTGCAGCGTCCTGTTTGCAGGGGCTGAGCCATTAGTACTTCTGGACATAATTTGGACATAGCCCTGATTGGACATTTAGACATTCCCTGGGTGGGAATGACTCTTGGAAGGAGCAGCCCTGCCCTTGCAAGCAGCCCTGAGATTCTTCCTCTACATGTCTCACAGTTTCTTTAATGAAATTATAGACCCTTATGTTATATAAATACTTCTAAAGAAACTCAAGGCTGATGCAGTGAGAGTAGTTTGTCTCGAAGAGGAAGCTTAGGGAAGAGCAATGTGAGGCTGTGCTGCTCAGGGAATATGCTCAGTGTTCTTGCTGTGTAGGGAATAAAGTTTCTGTACGTGGAGACCAGGGAAATGAGAGGAATGTGAAAGTGATAACCTGCACAGCCTGTGAGGAGTCATGTGGGGTCTGCAAGGTGAGAATTAGGATTGTGATTGTGATGCAGGAATTAAAAGAGAAGTGATCTGGCAGGAACCTGAGACAGCAAGAAAATGCAAGGAAAAAATTGCTGGAAAACTTTTAGGTTGTGTTTCTGTACGTGGAGACCAGGGAAATGAGAGGAATGTGAAAGTGATAACCTGCACAGCCTGTGAGGAGTCATGTGGGGTCTGCAAGGTGAGAATTAGGATTGTGATTGTGATGCAGGAATTAAAAGAGAAGTGATCTGGCAGGAACCTGAGACAGCAAGAAAATGCAAGGAAAAAATTGCTGGAAAACTTTTAGGTTGTGTTTGGAAGTGTAGGAAGAACAGCTCTGATAAAAGGGAAGGAGCAGCTTTCTGGGGAGGAGGATTGCTGTGTGCATCAAAGCTTTGACAGTGCTAACAAAGAAGGGAATGGGTTTTATGGAGAGTTACACTACAAAGCTAATGGAGGTCAATGACAATCTGTTCACTGGCTTAATTAAGTTTGGAGTGAGTCTTCAGTGTTTGAGAGTAGTTTGGAGATAAATAGGGATTTCAATAAACAGAAGGTAAGTCAAGTGGGCTACAACTTTATCTTCTCTGCACATACCAGTTGTAGTTGATGTATTTATGTAATGCTTTATAGTTTTTATATGCATAAATGACATACATGATGGTTGTGGTTCAGTTTAAGTCAGTGTAATATGCCTGGGTTTTTTTCCATCTGGTGTCTTGGTTTGCCCTACCTTAAGAATCAGACTAACTCCAAACTGTCTTCCCTCTGTTTTTCCCTCTGTTTCTCTTCTTTCCAATATTTCTTGGAGTCTGCTGCCAGCCTGTTGTTCAGAGCTGTCTTCAAAGTTAGGAATTCAGTCAGTTCCCTCTTGATTTTACTCCCTGTTGCTAACTCCTACTGAGCAGCAACTTTCCCAGTCTGGAAGAAGTGCAGTGCTTGTACCCAAGCAGATCACATTACCCAAGTATGGCCATATGTGCAGCAGTGACAGGTGGTTTTTACTATGCATGTCTACTTTTAAATCTGGCAGTGGGAATATTAAAAGCTCTTGTCTAGAAATCTTTAACCTCTTGTGCTCATTGGAATTTTCTGAAAGCATCTTCCTCTCAGTGCTGGTATCACTAGCTGGTTGGAGCAAAACTCCCTTTTGTTAGACTCCTTTCCCATTAGAGGTATGTGCCTTAGTGGTCTTGAGAAGTAGGGGTAAAGAGGTGTTTGCAGTTAACTGGTAGCCATTGGGTTTTTAGTCGTTTTTTGATTTGATTTTAAGTAGCTTCTCCCAAACCCTAGAGTTGTATAACTCTGACTTTTAAAGTTGACAATGTAAATATCACTGGGAAGACACATAACTAATGTACCTGTTACTTTGCATAATAATAGTAGGAAATCTTGGTATGTTTACTTGCTTTTGCTAGCAGGTGATGGTGCAGCATATGCTCTTCCTAATACGTGTGCAGTGCAGGTCAGTGACTGCTGGATGAGATGATGTAAACTGAGAGTAGTTAGGTTCCTTTTGCAAAAACCCAACTGACTTGTTGGAAATACCAAATCCTTCTGGTTAAACTGTGTGGTGGTTTGCTTTGTGTGCCTCAGTGACACCATCAATGCAGTGGCTCTACAAGGCTCTGTAATTTCCTCAAAGCTTTTGAAATCTTCCTTTCATTGCTGCCTGGCCATGGGTGGTCAGAGCTGCTGTTCCTAACCCCGTTGCCTCCTGTCGCGCAGACAATGGGATGAGCAGTTGGACCCTCGGCTAAACGCGAAGCAGAAAGAGGCTGTTCTGGCTATCACCACTCCACTCTCCATACAACTGCCTCCTGTTCTTATCATCGGTCCCTATGGGACAGGAAAAACCTTCACTCTGGCTCAGGCAGTCAAGCACATACTCCAGCAGCAGGATACTAGGTGAGATGGGGCACTGGGTGTGGAGCTCTACTGCATTAGCAGCAAAGATGTCAATTTTGACTTAAGGGAAAGGGAGAAATGCAGAATGTCCATCAGCTCAGAAACAAATGAAGCCAAGCCACCCCTCATTGTTTGAATGATGGTGTAATTGATAATCTTAGCCTGTATTTTCCAGTTGCAACAGAACTAATTAACATGGGTGATCTGAGAGTAACTCTGATTTGCTTGACATGGGAAGTTTTGCAGTATGGTAGATAATAAAAGCTGTTCCTTACTTAAAACCAAATCTAGATTAATAATTACCAAATAAGTATCGAAAAACTGTTTGGGCTTTAAATCTTCTCCTAACTGAAGGGTTTGAGTTAAGGGCTGAGTCATGCAAACTGTGGAAGGTTTAGTGACTAGTTTCATGAAGAGAAATGTGCAGTTAGTTGGCCACTGTTTCCTTTTTTTTGTATTCTACTGCTTTGAATTGTTTTCTGTTTCTTCATTGCTTTTTTATTTGCATCCATTTATTCCAGCAGGATTCTCATTTGCACCCATTCTAATAGTGCTGCTGATCTCTACATAAAGGATTATTTACATCCATATGTAGAAGCAGGCAATCCCCAGGCAAGACCTCTCAGGTATTTTTTAAGGCTTATTATGTATCTATAAAATACTATTCTTAAGAAAAGGTGTCTATAAAAAAGGTTAAAGAACTTTTAAAGCATAAAAAGCATATTGGCATTACCAGCAGTGCTTTTAAAAACAGCCTAAAAGGAACTTGAAACATTGTCAACATAATTCTGGGTCGTTTGTTAAACAAAACTAAAGACATCCTTTTTTAAGCCTCTATTATTCTCTTGATAAATGTGTCTTTCCTAATGAGCAAACTTTTTATGTGCTCCTCTAAAAGCTACTATGATACAATAAAATGAACTTGACTTGTATTTTAATTCCAGAAAGTTTTGACTCAACACTCACAATGCTAAGGTGGAAACTGGGGGTACCCATATGACTTCTGGGAGAAAAATTGGGATGTCATAGGAGCTACATATTTAGAGAATCACCTGGAAGTAGTTTGGCCTCTTCTGCTAAGTCAGTTTGAAGTCATTGTGTATGTGTGAAATGTTCTTACAATGGGTGTTTGGGGGAAATAGTGAGGGGCAAGAACGAAGAAGTGGAAGCTTAAGAATAAACTTGCATGGAAATAGTTAAGGAGGATTTATTCAAGGGCATAAATCCACTCCTGGGAATATTTTGTGCAGTAATCACAGTGTATGCTTTATCCTGCTAGCTTGTTGTGTATGTATTAAATTATGAGCATCATTTTCTGGATGCCACTGTGTGAGTTTATTATGTTCCTAAGAAAATGACTCTGTGTTTCCTTGGCAGCTATTAAAAGCCATCCTGGACTTATATTTTATGCAATGCCAGTAAAGCCAATGAAGTGATGTGAATGGGTTAGATTTACAACAGGTGTAAATTCTCTTAGGTTTGTTGGCTTTAGTTGCCATGTGACATTGGACAGACACTGAGGATGTGGCCAAGGAAAAGAAGGCAGTGGATTTTCAGAGTTACCTTTGATCTGGGTGTATTTTAATACAGATTGTCTTAAGGTGATTTGTAAAGCACTTTGGGATGAAAAGCATGAATTTTGTGGTGGGAAGAAATGTCTCTCATTGACACTGGGGAATATTGAAGTGTGATTTCAAAGAACAAGGAGTTAAGTTAAACAGACTCTTACTGTGGTTTTAGTTGTTTGCTACCTTCTTTTACATGCTGTTTTCAACTTTACAGTCCAGTCTCAGAAATACTTATGGAAAACATGCATAACCAGAAGTGGTATTTTTGGTATGGTTAGAATATATGTAAATATTTGACAAGAAAATTACAGCACATAATTTAAAAACCACTGATTTTCTGAATTTAAGTATAATTGTCAGAGTATTTGTTATGAGGCCTTCAGAAAGTGCTGCTGTAGGTTGATACTGTTCAAACAGGGTAAAAAGTTCAAGTTTTAGGAAGTGGAGGCACCTCTGGAGTTGGGGATATTTCTGGATCCACAAGGATGTCTGTTTTCAAATAAAAACTATGACATGTAATTGTTGTTTGAGCACTAACTGCCTGTCCCCCTGCTCTGGCAGGAGTTAAAGGTCAGTTTTTCTGCGCTGGAAGGTAGAGCTGGGTGAGACTCCTGACACTAATTATGGATGTGCCTTCCTTACTGACTGTTGTCAAGATATATTTTCAGATTAAAATCATTGCTGCTAAATTGAACAGGGTGCTCTGAGCCTCTTGCAGTATTTTAAAGGGGAGTGGAAGGAGTTGATTATCCCAGGTGGATGTGCTGCTTGCAGAGTTTGTTGTGTTTCTAAAGAACTGAACAGTTGCTTTAGACTTTTTTCCTCCTTTACAAGTGATGAGTTGGCTGTGTAGTATCCTTGCTAAAAATGTTTCCTTAGCTTAGTGGGGAGCAACATCATATTTATGTTGTTCTTAAAGAAGGAAAGCTAAATTATTTAATACTGACTACTGAGAGCTGTGTAGATATTTCTGTGGGTAAGATGTACACTAAATAAATTATCCTGTCAGTGATGCAACAGTGCAGTTTGAAACATAGAGCTTCTGTGGGGTTTTTTGTTTAAATATCATGTTGTTGTAGTGAAACGTAGAGCTTGTGTGGGTTTTTTTGTTTAAATATCATGTTGTTGTAAATTTGTATTTTTTCCTAGCAAAATAACTTCCTGTGCCCTTTGGAAAATGCAAAGTCAGAATGAACAGTGAGAATTTATGTCCAATCTGAGTTCTGCACCTAAATGAAATACCAGCAAAGCCTAAAGGGCAAATTCTCATAGTCCTGATGCCCCTGACCAAATTGTTACCCAGAAAAAAGATGTGCCCCTGGGTTGGATTAGCTGAGTCAGCCATGTCAGGACACACTCCAGACCCTTTTACTGGGGAAACCTGACACTGGGACAGTTTTGTGTGTTTATGTAAATAATGCAGAGATGTTTCTGCAGGAATGAAACCCAGAGCTGAGCTGCAGTTGGGAGGAAAGAGCCTTCCAGTAGGTGCTTCTCTTAGCTGGTGAGGCTCTTGGTTTTAAGCGTGCAGGAACTTTAGCTGATGAGTCAGAGCTGTAAGAGGGAGTAATTGGCTCATAAGGTGTGTACTCCTCTGTCTCTCCATCAGCTGGAGGGGTGTGCTGGGTGGGCTCTGCAGCTTGGTCATTCTGTCTCCATCCTTGGGAGACAGAGAGCAGCAATTCCTCTCTCTTTCAGCTCATACACTGCTTGAGGTGTCTGCTGTTTATTGCTATTATTGCATATTTCAAATTCAGTTTTATCTGCCCACTGGTTTTATATGTCATACTGAGGGGAAAGGAGAGAAGTTGATGCTACCTTGATCCATTTTAAAAATATATTAATTTTTGTTTATTCCTAAGCATGTTATTGCTGACTGTCAGTTCAGCAGTGTCAGAAAGTAAGTTGGTGCTGTTTAAAATACCTCAGCACATTTTAAATACTTTGATCGTAACAAACACGTGCAAGTAGTGCATGGACCCTGAAACCAGGGAAATCAGGCTGTGGAAATTACTCAGTAGGAGCAAACCAGAGTTTGAAATAAAAAAGAAAACAAACAGCAACCCAAACAAAACCCCAGCAGGTTTCAAAGCACCATTGCCCTTTTTCCCTATAGTAAAGTTCTTGTGCTGAAACTGGAATTAATTTAGCTTATCAAATGTTGATTTGTAAAATAAATGACTCTTCAGCCAATAGCTTTTTTTTCCCTTGAAACTAGAGTTTCTATCTTATTCCATCCTTACAGGAGTTTTTTTTACATTGAAACTAGAGGTTTCTATCTTATTCCATCCTTACAGGAAGATGGATTAAAAAAGTTAACTTTCTTCACATGTTTTCTGCATCCCAAGGAACACACTTGTTTGGGAGAATGAGCCTCTCTTTGGAGATGGATCAAAAGAAATGGAAGAGGGAAATCAGTTGCTTTCAAAGTTTAGCAGTAAAGGTGATCTGAATCTCCACATGAAATGCAGATTTGGTGCATGTTAACCGAGCATTAAGTACAGTGAATATATTCAGTACTTTTGTTTGCAGAAGATTGAGTTAATCTGTAATCTTCTGGGATTTCCATTTCAAGGAGATTCTCTGTGTATTTGCAAGTAATTTCACTGCCTGTGGTTAGGGTAAACCTTAGCCTCCAAGGGTTTAATTTCTCCAGAATTAAAGTCTTGATGTGAGACACATGATGTGAGAAAACATCCTCTCATATGAACTCTGGCTTGCTTTGGGTTTTGTAGCTGCAGCTTTGGCCCACCTTTGTACCCATAATAATGCAACTAGAGGAGATTTTATTAGCCCAAGATGCACCTGAGAACGAAAGCCCTTGTTCAGTTCAGTGAGGCTTACTTATATCACGACATTTTGGAAGTAGTCACATCTGTCAGATGTTTTTATGCCAGTGGTGAATAATAGCTCTGGGATACCTTTTTGATCTCACATCAAAATAAAAGAAATTAATGGGTAAGCAGCAATGCAGTTTGAAATGCTGTCAGCCAATCTGTGAGTCACCCACAGTTGAATTTTTGTAATAAAAGACAGTGCATGGTATAATAATGTCTAATAACCATAATATTTTGCATTTCAATAGCACCTTTCATCCAAGAATCTCAAAGTGCTTTACAAACATAAACTCTCAGTAATTCTCACAGTGCTCTTGTGAGGTGGTTGGTTTACAAACAACTCAGTAATCCTCACAGTGCTCTTGTGAGGTGGTTGGTAAGTATCACCTCTGGTAGGGGTGAGAGAGTGGTGGGATGCACACAGCAGGGGTTACCTTGCTCCCACCACCTTGGCCTAGCTCTTAGGCCAGGACTCAGTGTTGTGACACTGATGTGCTAGCAGTTTATCCAACAAAGCTCATCACTTTGATAGCTGATAAACTCAGTAATCCTCACAGTGCTCTTGTGAGGTGGTTGGTAAGTATCACCTCTGGTAGGGGTGAGAGAGTGGTGGGATGCACACAGCAGGGGTTACCTTGCTCCCACCACCTTGGCCTAGCTCTTAGGCCAGGACTCAGTGTTGTGACACTGATGTGCTAGCAGTTTATCCAACAAAGCTCATCACTTTGATAGCTGATAAGAAATCAGTGTCCTGGGGTGGCATTAGAAGGTTCTCCTTGTGAGGATGGCTCAGGAGTGTGGTGGTTGCTCCTGCATCAGTCCTAGTCTCACCTGGACTTACCTTTGGCCATGAGTGTCAGGTTGGGTTGGTTGTGTTGTCAAGTTAAAAAGCCATTCAGAGTACTGAAGTGCCTTTGCATTTCTTTTTGTCCCAAATGGACATTGTGTTTTCACAGACCGAATTTATTATAATCCTCATAGTCATTTCTCTCACATTGCACAGAACTGAGCTGTAATTTTCAAACGTGGGTGGACATGTGATGTCCAAAGTCCAGCCAGAGCCATCATGTTTTGCAATTAGCTGCATAATTACACTTTTCCAAATACTTTATTAAGTAGGAGAAAATGGTCAAGGAATAGATACACTATCCAGCATCAAATCCCATATTTAGAACCGAAACTCATTTGAATAATTGCATTTTAATTTGCTTTGGAAATACAATAACTTTACTTCTAAATATTAATATCTGTGCAATAGTTTCCTGCAGTTTAGAGGTTCCACTTTAGATGCACAGTTCTTGATGCAGATGATATTTCTGAGGAGTGCCCCACAGAGAAACCCTTTGACACCTCCATCCACCTCCTGGGCTGGTGTTTTGGGCTGGTTCTGTACAGCTCTGCAGAGCTGCTCGTCCTCTGTTTTCTGGGGCACAGCTTTGTGTCTTCTGTGTTCCTCCATTTAGCTCGATTGGCCCTAGCATTTCATCCCTTCTTGAGGAAAATTCATCAGTGATCTCTTGATACTGTGATGAAAATGACCTTATGTGTCATGGAAAGATATTTGAGGTCCAGTCACTGACTCCGAGCATCCCTCTGGCACTGCTTTCTCATTCTTTCATACAATGTACCAGTTATGGCCCTGTGTGATGGAAAGATTAATACACTTTCTGGTTTGGTTCTTAGAACTCAGACAGCAGAGGATGTGTGAAAGAAAGACCAGATTTCCTTGCATTTCTCTCAGGAAGTGTGCAGACCACTGAGCTCAGTTCCATAGAGTTGTATTTCCCATGCGGAAATATTGCCTTAAAATGAGTTTATTGTTGGCTTAAAATGAAGTAGACATTGATGTGAGGGTCACAGAACATGAACAAAAAATGACAGATTTCCATGTGTGAATTAATCCTTGCTAATGGTTGGTGTCTGTGACATTGCACTGCAAACAATGGAAGGTAAATCCAAGGCATTTCAGCATATTACAGCATGTAATTCTGCATTGTTGTGATGTTTTGCTTCTTGAAGATCATGTTTATTTACCAGAAAACAGAGTATTAGCTTTTACAATGTTAGGCTATTGTGTTCAAACCATGTGGAAAACAAGTCCTTTCTCTTTCCTAGGGTATATTTCAGAAATCGCTGGGTAAAGACTGTTCACCCAGTTGTGCATCAGTACTGTTTGATTTCAAGCACACATTCCACCTTTCAGATGCCCCAGAAAGAAGACATTCTTAAGCAACGAGTAGTAGTTGTTACTTTAAACACATCCCAGTATCTCTGTCAACTGGACCTTGAACCAGGTGAGCTGATTTCCAAACCAGAATGATCTCCCTCTCACCACTGCTGGTTCCTTACCCATTTTGAACTGTTAAAAAATAAAGCAAACAGTGTTAATCCTAAGATGCTCTTCTGGTTGTTTTTGTGACTAAATGTTTATCACAAAGCTGGAAGCTGCTGGCATTCAAATTAACCTTTTGCTTATTCTTTTTTTTTCCTTATTGAAACAAAATCTAATAAAGAAGCAGCACTGTCTCTGAGCTGGTGTTCCTGGGATCCAGGAGGGAAAATTCTGTTTGAGAGTCTGACTTATGCTCATTATAAGGTCATTACTCAGTGGAGCATGTAAGCATAAATACACACACAGGGCTCTGTTCCCTTGTTTTGAGAATTGTTCAGCTTTGCATATAACACATACAAACCCCACATGATGTTCACATGCTGCATCTGGGGTTGTTCTCTAAACTGAAATACATTAGACTGATTTTTGGGGCAGAGGCTGCTTAGAGTTTATTGCTTTCTTGATCTCCAAATGAAATCCATCTGCTTTTTTTTTTTTTTTGAGAACGTGGAATTTCTTTACAAAACTTGTTAGGGTTCGTTTTTTTCTGGCTCTGTTTAAGCGTTTGTTGCAACAGAGAGAAGTAATATGGAATTTCTGGTAAATATTTTCAGGTCTCAGATAGAAATAGCTGCTCTATTTGGCAGGGAGCTGAGTACAGTCATGCCATAGTAATGTGTGTGCAGCTGTATGAAATTCAGATCTGCCCAAGAAAACTGCTCCATTTCTATGTATGTAATCCTAAGTGGAGGTGCACTAGGTCCTCTAACTCTGTTTTAAACCTTAATATATCACAGTGTATGAAACCACTTCTATACCTCTCCTGAATTTACATTTCATAAAACCTAAGTCTACAGTGGCAGTTTTTTTTCCAAGTGCATGTTCTGCATTCATAGATTCCCACCCACCCAAAAAACCTTTGGTCCAATATTATCATAAGATTGAACTTAAATTTTCCTTCAACTTCTGTTCCTTTTTTCCCCCCCAACATTCCTTTAAGCCCATAACCAGCAAAGTTCTCAGGTATGTGTGCGATTTTAATGGGAAATCCAGTGTATAAAATAGTTTCTAGGACTCAAGTACATGAGGAAGTCCTTGTCCTTGTCATTGTCCAAAGCTCTTCAAGTCTCATGGTGGTGAAAAGACTTTCAGATTTGCGATACCTACCGAGGGAGGTTTGCCAAGAGACATTTCCTCTTGGCATAGGGAGGGCTGAGATGAAATGTGTTTGCTTTGGTGTCTGTCAGAGGAAAGAGTCAGACCTGTGGCTCCTGCTGGTGTCACTGCCAATCAATTGGCCACTCTTGGTCATTTGATGGCTTTGAAAATTGTTCGTGTGGTTTCCAGTAGTTGCTAGAAGTCAATTTGTGTAAGCCATACTTTTTTTTCTGGTTGCTATCAGAATACAGAACATTAAGTTCAATTTCTTGTTTTGTTATCGATGTTTATCGTATTTCAGGTTTCACTTATTTGCCGATCTCTCTGTTTTGCAGGGTTTTTTACACACATTTTGTTAGATGAAGCTGCTCAAGCTATGGAGTGTGAAACTATAATGCCTCTAGCATTAGCTAACAAAAACACCAGGATTGTCTTGGCTGGAGACCATATGCAGGTAAGGGCCATGGCATTTTTCAATCTAGACTATTTCTATTCATATATTTAAGTTATTTATCTGCTCCAAATCATAGGATAGATGGGGAAGCTTAGGAGAATTCAGGGGATGTTATTTGCATCAGGTATGGGATAGATATTATAGTCAGGGGTTTAGGACTAGTATTCCCTGTTGATTTTTGAAAGACTTGAAGAATATGGAGAAATCTGTTATGATATAGACAACTTCTTCTAAATTTTTTCTTAGAAGCATCATCATCTGGTGAGGATTTGAACAAGTGAGGGGTAGAAAGCTGAAAGTAGCCATTGCCTTTAAGTTCCTGGTGTGCCTGGCAGAGCTGCTTGGTTTAAGGAGTTTAAAACACTGATTGTGCCTGTCATTTTGCAGCCTGTAGGCAGAAGGAAACATGCTTGGAAAAGTCAGCTTTACTTGCTTTATTGATCTAGGCCAGAGTTATTTGTTCTTACAGATTTGCCTTTCATTCTCATGGTGTTTCACATGAGCAGTAGAGTTGCTGTTTGCTTTGGTGTGGTAGCAAACCTAGAGTGGTGTCACTAGAGTGGTGTCTGTGAGTTAATGCTACTAGACCAGTTCTAGTCATGATATTGATAATCCCAAGGACTGGGATAATCCTTTTCAAACACAGGTTTCAAAAGTGCTTTTCAAGGGGTTGGAATTCTTCCCTCTTCAGGTTAGATCTCACCAGCCCAGCAGGGTGGGCAAAGTCTTGGCCTGTGTCTCAGGCTACTCTGCAGCTTAGTGAAATTACGCTAACAGGAGTCCAGTATTCAAATTTATAAGATTAATATTTAGCTGAAGTGAAACTCAGGCTCAGAATCTGAATCATATGTATTCAGAATGGCAAAATAGATTGGCTCCATTTCTGTGTTTTGAAACTTTAGGATCTTTTTTCATCATCTTTGGTTCAGTTTTTCTGCTGTAATAGATATTTATGGCTAAACAAGCCCAGTAGGACTTTAGTGTAGCAGTAACTATGTCCCTTGGGATTTTGTTTTTTCAACAGCATTGTAGTTGGCTTTTTTAAGCGGTGTTAGAAATTTCTGTGTTTCCAGATCTGTGCTATTTGTGGTGGTGACTTAATTGCAAAGAGGTTGTCAGAATGATGGTGTAATGTCATTCAGAGCACAGTTTGGGTGTTAAACTCGGATTTAAGGGCTCTTTTCTCCTCTTTGCATGGTTGTGGAGTGTCTCATTGCTCCTTTAAGGGTTTGCTGGTCTTTTGGCACTTTAGTGGTAGGAATGGGCATTTCTCTGGAATAGCCATGGTCTGTGTCTTCCAGCTCTGAATGTGTAATCAAGTAAGGTTTCATTTTTGTTTCGATGCAAAATACTTAATGTTGGGAGCATGAAATTCCAAGTCCACATATTCAGTTACATTTTCTTTGTATGTGTGTGTCTATTACAGCTCAGTCCTTTTGTCTACAGTGAATTTGCCAGGGAAAGAAACCTTCACGTTTCCTTGCTCGATCGGCTGTACGAGCACTACCCTGCAGAATTCCCCTGCAGGATCCTGCTGTGTGAGAACTATCGCTCCCATGAAGCTATCATCAAGTAGGTGTGAACTTTTTCACTGTATCATGTGTTTCTTTGACTGCTGTGAGCGAACAAAAGGGCTCTTGAGCCAAGCACAGCTGAGTGAAGAGGGAAGTGATTCCGTAATGAAATCTTACTTGTTTCCAAGTTAATTAGAAGGGTAATTCTCTGTGGCTGGGTTGGAATTTGGTCTCTTAGAAGAGATGCAGTTGGCTGTGTTACAGACTCCATTCAGGTGGGGTTGCTTTGGCTGCAAGACTTGCATGCTGAGCCAAAGAAGAGCTAACCTCCCTTTTTAATCATTCTGCAGTATATTAGATGGGATCTGTGTCTCTTTGAACTCTTACAGAATTTTAGATTCACTGGGGTGGATTACCTTGGAATGGTAAGCTGTGGGCAATGTAAGGAACATATGGATATGCAACTGTGAACAAGGAAAAATAGGTCAGATTTGGAGCATGTTTCTTTACTGTTGACATCTTTTATTACTTCTTTCAAGACACATTAATCAGTAGGTTTGCATTTTTATGCTATGATAAACTAATGGCTGCTAGTATAATGAGCTCATCCATGAGCTGTGCTGGGAAGAATCAGTGCAATCATGGGGAAAAATGCTAAAGTTTAAATCCTGGCTCAAATATGTACTGAGGAATATGATGTTGGTATCCAGTCAGACTAATTAGGTTATCACTGTGTTCAAAAGAAGAGCAGAAATATTTAAGTGCTCTGGGGAATCAAAAGTGAGAATGTAAAATATTTTCATGCATAGCTTGATCTCTCTTCACTTTATGGACTTTGTAGTTCTAGACTGAGTAGTGCTAAATTTCTTACACATTGCTTGAAACTCTTGAGTTTGGAATGAGAGAACATCTGCAGAGGAAGTTTCATTGCAGCTCTTGTTTAGAGGTCACTGCTATGAAATTTGCCTCAGAAAGATCATGCAAATTCACTTCAGCAGTTGAAGTTCAGGCAGTGAGTTCCTAGAAAGATCCACTGTGTGAACACCAAGGTAAGGATTGCAGAAACCCCACGTGGTTCAGCTCTCTGGTGGAAGTCCAGCGTGTTCAGTTCCACTGGGAAGTGCTGCTGGGTGAAGTGAAACCAGCTGAACACTGATGGTGGTCCATTTAGGACATGCCTCAAGTCTACTTTTCTGTGTGATGTGGAATTTCCCCTGACAAATGGGACCATGGCACTTCAGACAGAGGTTAGTGTAGGAAGATACTTCATGGTGGGCTCATTAATCATCCCTACCTCACTGATGTGGAGAGACCATGAGAAATTAAGGACAGAACAAGCCATTAATTCAGCCTGACTTTGGAGCTGTAATTGGGAAAAAACAGTGTGTATAGAAGAGGTGTTTTGTTGTTTAGTTAGATCTCATTACTAAGAGATAATTTGCAGAAGAAATTGTTAGCTTTGCTGATGGGCAGCAGTGACTCCTGCAGCTCTACCCTCAGAGGGGTTGCATGTTCTTCAGGGCTGTCCCAGTAAGCCAGTTGTTACAGCTGTTTGATGATGGTTGGGTAGAACACCATCCTTAGTTTTTCCATGCCCAGCTGCTCTCGTCCTCAGCTGCACTAGTTGGGATCCTGGAGGAGCTCAGATGAGCCACCAACTGCACAGACTCCTGCTTGGGCTGTCTTCATGTCAGGCTGTGTTCAGCTTGTTGCATCCACTGATGCCCAGAGAACACTGAGGTTGGAGGCTGAGCAAGGTTAGATGATGCCAGATTTCACTAATTATTGACAGCCAGTACACAGTTTAGCTCTGCTGTGCATGCATTAGCATACAGGACTTAGAGTGCTGCCTACAGCCACCTGCAGTCTCTTCTTGCTGCCTTATTGTCTCACTCCTCTCAGTTTGCCTTCTTCCCTCCTACTTTTCACCATGGAAGGAGTTCTTGCCTCAATTCTTCTGCAGTCAGCCAACTTGTGGAGTGGTTGCTGCCAGCACAGGCACTGTGCTCTGCTTGTGTTTGCGACGTCTAGCGACGTAGATTGGTGTGGAGGAGAAGTCACAGAGGACAAGTTTGCTTGAAAGCTGAACACTTGGCCTGCAGCGTGCTCAGCAGACACGAAATCTGTAGTAAATTTATCTTCCAAGTGCAGTAACTCCTAGCTGATGTAATCAGGCTCTTTGTCCAGCCAGCTTGGGCAGTAACCAGTGCCAGGCAGCAAATGTGCTTTTTGCCCAGTTTCCAGCCACCAGATCTTCTGAGTGGAACATTAGTGAGAATGTTCAAAACTTTGTCGAGCTGTAGATTAGAAGAAAAAACACCCTTTGTAGAGAAAGTGTTGGAAAAGCATATTTTTAGTGCCTTCTGCTCTGTCTGTAGTATGGAAATACCAGTTCAGAGAAATCACTTGAAGATGCTGAATAGTAATCAGTGGTTCTGTTTTCCTTATGAAGTATTTTGTGGTTGCATATTTTATCTGTGAGATTTGCATATTTTTGTCAGTGAGCTCATATGTAGACTCCACATTTTCTTCTGTTTTGCCTTGTTCCAGTTACACATCTGAACTTTTCTATGAAGGGAAATTGATGGCGAGTGGAAAGCAGCCAGCACACAAAGACTTCTACCCTTTGACCTTCTTCACAGCACGTGGAGAAGATGTGCAAGAGAAAAACAGTACAGCTTTTTACAACAATGCAGAGGTAACTCTTTGGGCTTGATTCTTAACTGTTTTCTTAAGCTCCACTCCCTCCAAAATAACTGGTTTGTGCTTGGTGGAGGTGGAAGACATCAGTTGTCCTCTACTAGGAGAAGGGGCCATGGAGTTTGCGAAGTATGAGATAGTGAACATTGTAATTGTAGTAAATATTTCCACTAATTTATTTGCTCTTTTTCTTTGCAAATTGTAAGCTGCATATTGTTCTCTCAGGCTCATTCTTCAGGATGTCTTTCCTGCTAATTTGTGTGACATTCTGATCGATGTATCTTAGCAACTGAGAGTAACTGCAATTTGAAGTAAAACTTAGGTTTCTTTGACTGTTGTAGAAATGTTCCCACTCAGCTAAGAGTCCTCTGGAGTAACATTTCATATTTGCTTTAATGTGTTTAGGATCAGTGTCTAACTGATCATGTACAGATGAGATTTTTTTTTAGGTGAGAACTGATTCTCAATATGTTTGTTTCACGTAGATTTGTTAGTATATTTCAAAAATTGCTTTCATTCTCTTTCCTTCTCTGGTGTTTAAAGAAAACCACAACCCAAACCCACGATATCAATCCAAAAACGAACACATCCCTGACTTGATAATGCTTTTTGTAGTGGGAGATGCTTTGTTTCAGTCACCTCCAGTTAGGGGTGAGAGAAAATCAAAGATCACTAATTTTCTTAAGCTTAGGAGGAATTTTAACGAAGGTTAGGCTGCAGTTTAGCAGTTCAGTGTCTGTTCTGAAGCACTGCAGAGCTGGCTGTGCTCCCCTTGTTGATCATGGTGTGGTTCATCTGATGCAGTTTTCAACCTGTTTGTTGTTCTTATGCTGCACTTGTTCAGCATTCTTTGATGTATTGCAAGGTCTACTCAAATAAGAAGCTCCAGTGACTTCTGGACACATCACTGAAAAAACCTGAAGGCACCTGACTACTCTCATTAATCTACTTGGATTACTTTGCCATTTAAAAGAAGTTGTAAAAGACCTAAAAATATCTTCAGTGGCCAAATAACTGTCTGAAAACTGTGAGTCATTAATAGCTACAGGCAGAAATGAAGGACAACAACTGCTTAAACACCAGCAGGAAAAACTGAAATCAGATGATGAGGAAGATTTTCTGTTTTTGACCCTTAATTGACGTTCACATTGGAGCATCTTCTGGTCCATTGGTGCCTATATTAAGAATAAATCTGGAAAATACACTTCCCTTTTTGGTCAGAATTCTATAATTTCCCTGTGTGGTGTTAATTCTAAGTACATACCCAGAAGCTTTATGCTTTCACAGGAGCTTGCCAAAGTACCTGCAAAAGATCATTATTTCTGTGCTAGAGTTTTTATGGATATCAAAGGTTATTCTAATATCCTTTCTCAGTAGAACTGGCTTGTAGGTGCAAGAATTTATGTCACAAAAAGTTACATTCAGGGCTTGCTCGAAAAACAGCCACATATTTTCACTGCCCTCTGAAAATCTGAAATTACCAAAAATAAACTATTTGTGACTCTCAAAGGATAAACAGATCTTTTTTGGCTTTGAGAGGCTGAGCTTGCATTTGTGGTGCTGTAGGAAAACTGCATCATCAATTATCATGCTTGAAATAGCTTTTATTTATTGAATGGCTTAGGGAATGTAAATGTAAAATGAAAGGAAAAGAAGCCACAAACCTTGTGTGAAGTTACTTAGAAATTCCTTCTGTGCTGCTGTACCTCTGCTGGGAGGGCTGAAATGGCAGGAGTTACCTGGAGCCTGTGTGCTCACAGGAGGAGCTTTTCAGGTGTTACTACTCCTAAGTCTTCTCAGGTACTTCATAGTATGGCAGAGAGATGAACTAGCAGTTGATGAACAATCTGAAATTCCCCATGGCATCCTGTGGAATGGGAAGTGATTTTGCTCTGGTATACATGGAATTTTGGTGGTTGCAACAGAGCTTAGAGATCACCCAGCCCCAACCCTGGGCAGTGACACCTCCCAGCAGAGCAGGTTGTTCAGGTTTTATCCATCCTAGCATTGAACACTGCCAGGGCTGGGGCAGCCACAGCCTCCCTGGGCACCCTGGGCCAGTGTCTCACCACCCTCACAGCAAACCTCACATACTCTCTCTAGAGTTATCAGACATACATAAAATCCACAACAAAAATAGACTAATTTGGGCAGTGTATTTACTTCTGGAAATCAGATCCAGTATGGCAAGAAAGGTCCTTGTGTACTTGACGTTTTCATAGGAGTATAAGAATGAAAATGAAGATGAATATAATTTCCCAGGTAGTACTTTAAAGGCAACGTTTTTGTGGGAAAACTTATTTCAAGATTAAGACAGTGTGTAGTAAACACATTGTTTTAATACCTGAGGTTTGAGGGTATCACTGCAGAACACTAATATTATTCCTTGTGTAATAGTGTCGTATAGATGTTTTAGAGCTTTACAATTCACATTCCCTTTCCATATCAAAGAATGATCTTCAGCAGAGCAAACCTTTAAGAATTGTGACTTTGTTTGAAGGTGTTTGAAGTGGTGGAGCGAGTGGAGGAGTTGAGGAGGAAGTGGCCAGTGGCCTGGGGCAAGCTGGACGACGGGAGCATCGGGGTGGTCACTCCCTACGCTGACCAGGTGTTCCGGATCCGCGCCGAGCTGAGGAAGAAGAGGCTGTCTGATGTCAGTGTGGAGAGAGTGCTCAATGTTCAGGGTAAGTCATGGAGCTCTGGCTCCAGGATGGGCTAAGCAAGTGAAAAATGTGACTGGGGAAATTCAGTGAGACTTCCCCAAGGGTCGGAACAAAGGAGAGCTGTGGCACAGATGTGACTCCCAGCATTGCCTACCAAAGCCAGAAACTCATCTGAGATTTAGCTTTCCTCAACACTGAGTTCAAGCTTACTTAAAAAATAAACTGAGTGAAAAAGATGAAAATTGATGGATTGATAGCCATAATTTTAAGGACTGTTATTTAAGGGATAACCATAATTTTAAGTGGACAAACAGAGTTCCAGATACAAATGTATCAAGGCTTTAGCCTTAAAATGTTTTACTGATTTTTTTTTTTTTTTCTTTTGTATCTGTGGAATAAACTGTAAAAAGGAATCCAGAAATGTAGGTATTTCTTCTTGGAATCACAGTGCTAACAAGAGCTGTGTGTAGGCACAGCCTGTTGCTAGGCTGCACTTGTAGTCAGTAATAAACAAGTAACTGAGTGACAGTGAGTGGTTTGCTCTGGTTTTTCATGGTAGGTATTCGTATATTTGGGAAATTTTAAAATATGAATTGAGAATGTCCAGAACTTTTTATTTCAGGTAGAATAAATCAATCCAGGATTTGTTATTGGCTGACTGGCAATGCTGCAGAGATAATGAACATTTCAGAAAGTTCTAGAGTGATGAATATCAAGGTGAAAAAGAAGTTTTTAAAGGGGGAAATATTCTTGTACTCAAAGATGCTATTTATAGTGTGTCGTTTAAAAATTTAAATCTTATTATTCTTGCATAGAGCTCTGCACACCAAGGGTAGGAGCTCTCAGCTGGGAATGTCTAGGTGTGAAATCTGACTGGCAAGTGCAGTGGTCTGGGTGTGTGAGGAGCAGAAATAGCAACAATTATCTCAGACATTTGGGTTTTGTTTCATTTCAGGAAAACAGTTCAGAGTTTTGTTCCTCAGCACAGTGCGAACACGACACACATGCAAACATAAGCAAACACCCATTAAAAGGAAAGAGCAGTTACTGGAGGACTCAACAGAAGATTTGGATTATGGTTTTCTGTCTAATTACAAACTTCTCAACACTGCCATTACAAGAGCACAATCCTTGGTAGCTGTGGTGGGAGATCCTATTGCTCTGTGTTCCATTGGAAGATGCAGGTACTTTCTATATGTTTCATGGTTAATCAGGTCTAAGGGTGCTAAAATAATATGTTTATCTATGACTAATGATTTAGCAAAACGATGGATGTCACCATAACAGCCTACAGAGAGTGAGATACCTACACCTGGTTATTGTTGAACTCTTTTCATGTATTTATAGTTGCTTGATTTTTGCTTCACAACAATTAAAGATGCTTCATTTTACTTTCTAGTAGGGTTTTTTTCATTATACCTCTGACAATTCTACATATAAATAAAAATCATACATAATTTGGAGTTGAAATGGTGATGTAATGTGTTATTTTCAAGTTGAATATTGTGGCAGTTGTAGGGTGGTAAAGACTTGAAAAACATTACTTATGTTTTGAGATGTCTTCATGACACTAGGAAAAACTCGTTAAGATTTGACTGAATTTACTTTTTATAGACCTAAATGAAGAAATGTGAAAAATGCTGAGATATGTAAACACTGATGTTAAGGATACCAAGTGCTTGTTCTTCAAAGGTTTTTTGTTCAGTGGAAGAGCTGAAATTGGGAGATGATCAGAGCTAAACCCTGCAGCTTCTTTCTCAGAGAGAGGAAACACTGCACTGACTACATTATTAAAATAAAGCTAAAAATACGTGTTAGTCAGTTGTTACATCTATGTTGTGTTCTACTTTCCTGAGCAATGTTGAAAAGGGTTTGTGGTTTGCATAGATTGGAATGGAAAAAGGCAAATGGAAACCAAAGCTTTGTTTACTGCATGTATGAAACACAACCTGAATGGAACCACTTCCCTGCTGGGACCATGTCAGGAGTGTCTGCACATGAATGCAGTGACTAGCAGCATCTTGGTTGTGGGTTTAGGTCACTTTTCCCATTCTCTGGTTGGGTTTTTTAGGCATGGTCCATTTCCTACGAGAGACACAGATCTTTCCAAAAACGTGAAAACCAGCTCTCCTGTGCAGGTGTTTTTTCCAACTATTGAGAACTTAGTAAAAATTACAGACATAGAATCATAGAATTTAGGGGTTGGAATGGACCTTACAGATCATCTAGTCCCAACCCCTTGCCCTGGGCAGGGACACCTCCCACCAGAGCAGGTTGCTCAAGGCTCATCCAACCTGGAATGAAACACTGCCAGGGTTGGGGCAGCCACAGCCTCCCTGGGCAACCTGTGCCAATGTCTCACCACCCTCACAGTAAGAAACTTCTTTCTAATATCTAACCTAAACTTCCCCTCCTTCAATTTGAATCAGTTTTGTGTAACACACTGATGAGACACTCTGTGCCTCCCAGGCACTCAGTGCACAGTGAGGAGTGTGCCAGGCTGCTGGGACAGTCTCATCAGCTCACAGCAGAGATCCATGGCTTAGCTCTACAGGTTGCCATGTGGTGCTGCCTGAGATTTCTCTTACTGCTTGCTCAGAAGTTACTCTTAGTTATCAGTTTCACTCCTCTTCCCTCCATTTGGGGTTCAGGATGTGCAGTGTTGCCTAAATCAGTTAGTTAATCCCTGGTTAGCCTAGGACCATTACTGGTTCTCTAACCATCTGCCTAAGTACAACTTTTGGTGGGGAACAGCCATGTGGCTCATTCTCTCCAAATCCCAGTGAGGAAGATCATCTCCTGAATTTTCACATTAGCCTGAGGGTTGAGGTTTTCAATGAGATACCCAAAGGGGAGGAACCTTTCACATGTGAGGGTTCAGCACTTGCTCCAAGTGTGGCTCCTTCAGAACATCTGAAATAGGGCACACACTGGCTTAATAAAGCAGAAATATGCTCCAGTATAGAAATTACAGTCCTGGCAGTTCAGGGTTGGTTTTGCCTTTTGAAGACCAGCAGCTGTTTCTCTATATGTAGCTGTAGAAAATTATAAAACAAAAAGATAATTAGGAAACAAGGAGCACTGAAGCTTTATTAAGATGTATGTCGAGCTTTCCCTCTAATACACCATTGTCTTGTTCCGCTGAATAATTGAACATTGGCTTTTTGAAAGCAGTGCTGGAGGGGCTCTGCCAGGCTGCTGGGAAGATGCTGCTTTTTTAGTACAACAGGAGCACAGAAGTCTGAAAGGAGTGACATTTCGTTAGGAAAAACAGACCTCAAAAAAGTTGAGAGTGTACTTGAATTTTATAAATATTCTAATACCTGTCAAAATGAGTCAAGACTGTAATGATAGTTGTAGAGAGCTTTGTGAAGTGTGCCCAGGGTGATCATTACAGCTCTGTGTGCTCCAACTGGACTAGACAGGGCTGTTTTGGCAGACACCCCCCTTAAACTCCTGAGCACACTCACACAGACACAGCAGTATTTTATTCTCTGTTCTCACACCCCAGGACAAGTGTTCCATGTGTAGAGTAACTGCTTGGGGCATTCTGAGCAAAAGTGGCTGAGTCTCAGTGGATTTGTGGTGCTTGGCAGTAAGGTTTGGTGACTGAGTTGATTAATCAGAGAGAATTCCATCATTAAAGCATCCCAGTGAAGTATTTAATTTTGGGTTTTAATCCTCACTTAAAATCTTGCAAGATCTATTTGCCTCAGAGCAATCTGCAGAAAAAAGGGCCATCTTGCAGCCTGAATTTTAAAAGCATTTCTTGCCCCTGTGAAATCACAGCAGAAGATAAGCTTTTAGGGAAAACTATTTTGAATTCTTAAATGCATGAGTAGCAGCACAGAATTCTTGCAAGACAGACATTTGTTCTTTGCCACAAAGTCAACTACTCAGCAAAATGTGACACAGCTTTAAAAACCAGTGAGCAGCAATCTCTTATTTTAGAGGTTTTGGGGAAATAACAGTGCTTGCTTATAGTCCAGGCCTTGTTACTGAGGGGTGAACGAGCATGAGTTAGAGTCACACACACCTTTAAGCTCGTTGTCTTTTTAATACTCTTTTCACTAACTTTCCTTATTCTTGAATTTTTTGAAAGAGACAGCTCAGTCAGGTTTGTGTTTTTTTTTTAAAGTGACAAAGTGACATCTTCAGACCTTATTTAAATATCTTTTAAGCTTCAGTGGCTTCACCCAAAAAGTTCCTTTGAGGTTAAAGGAAAATATACATGTAAAATTACTGTATAGATCCTGCTGTGGATGTTAACAATATAAAGAGTTGGTTTTATAAGCACAGAAAGACATGTCAAGAGAAAGCAGAAGACAGGGAGGAATGTTCTTTTATTCCATGGTTTAAATATCTCCTCCACTCTCCAAAAAGTTGGATACAGAACTTTTCACAGAGAAAGTCATGTGTCATCTCATAGTTGTCTTTCTGGCTCGAAATTGCCTCTATATGTTATAGAAATACCTGACACAACAAAATTTATGGTTTTATTTGTTTTCCACCAGAGGATCTCAAAGGATCTCTAGATACTCATATTAATCTTCATGTGTCTCACAAGAGCAGTTTTGAGGGAATATCTCAACTCTGGTGTTCGTGACAGTGGAATTGAATGATCTGCCTAAATTCAGAGAGTATTTTTGACATCATCTGGGGCTGAGAATCGATATAATCCCTGTGACTATTTGAGCTTTAATAACTGCCTTAAATCACATGCTTTCCAGAATTGTAAGGATGGAGTGTGCTGTGTTTGGTTTTCTAGGGAGGAATTCCAGGTGAGGTGTGGGATTGATTTCACTGTGACACACACCCAGTGCTGGATCCATGGACAGACCTGTGTGTCTGCACTGTGCTGGGGGGATCAGCTTGCAGGGTGGATGGTTTGGAGTGTGAAAAATAAAACTTTTAAATTTTACCAACAGCCACTGAGTCTGACTTGTTGTTCCTAACAATTGTTTCCGTAGGAAATTCTGGGAAAGGTTTATTGCTCTGTGTCATGAGAACGAAAGTCTTCATGGTATCACCTTTGAACAGATCAAAGCTCAGCTGGAAGCTCTGGAGTTAAAGAAAACCTACGTGTTGAACCCTTTGGCTCCTGAGTTTATCCCCAGAGCTCTGCGGCACCAGCACTCGGCGAATCCCACCAAGCAGCAGCAGTCACCTCCCAAGGTAAGGTGTGACCACAGCTGAGCTTGGTCAGGCAGTGCAAGTGACTGCAGAGAAATCACACGAAAGGTTTATGGAACAAGCTGTTTGTGTTAAAATTGCATCAATGCAATCAGATCTGAATGCAAATTCCAGAGGGATCCTCAGCATTTTCGAGGGAAAGCTCTAGGCTTGTGTTGTAATATAGTGTTTATTGGTACAGCTTGGGGCTGTGCCATGTTTTCTTACTAAAACACACACCTGGGGTCACTCTGGTAGTGTTGCAATGACCCTGGTGAACTTCAGCCATGGATTTTGGCCTCAGGATGCTGATAAACCAAATTAAACCCTCTGAACAAGGACTAATCCCTGTCCCGAGCAGTTTGTGCTCTGACTGTACCCCGAGAAACAGCAGGTTGGTACAGACAGTGTGAAGGAGTATAAGGAAACCACAAAATAATAGCCAAAAGGGATTTGGTTTGATCTGAAAACCACGTTTCGATTTCAGGGACTTGTGTTACGTAAGAGAATTTTTGATGTAATTAAAAATATGTCATAAAACAGAACATTGCCCAGATTAGCTCAGTGATGATGTCCTTCAGAAGCCCAGATTTCATTAGCATCGAGAGGGCAGAGAGATTAAATTACCTCTGAGTGCTAATTTCATCAGCTGGTTGTGTAAAAGCAGGTGAAGAAGTGAAGAAAATACATAGCTTTGTTAGGACAATGAGGAACTCGCTAAATTTTAGAGCTTTCTTGTGGGGTGATGTATTAGTAGTTAATTCTGTCCTAATAGTTCTTGGTAGTTTGAGTTACAGTTTAATTAAGCTGTTTAGAGATGCAGCTGAAGTGCAGGTTGTCAGTGCTGTGATGAGCTCAGTTGTCCAAGAAGGGAGAAATGTCCCTGCTCCCTGTAGCTTAGTGTTTCTGTTGCAGGCTGCAGCATTGAAATGAAATTCTTACAACAGGTTTTTTTAACAGTACAGAAAGGAAAGCCTTCCCTTTGGCAGTCCTTGCAGGGAGTTTGTAAGTGAGAACATTTGGTTTCTGCATGGAGATGCACTACTTTCTGAAACAAACACCAGATTTCGAAAGCATCGAGTCGTGTGTCAAAACACTGGGCTTAGAGAGAGGCAGAAATTACAGAATTGTCTTTGAAATCCACTGCTGCACTCTCATTTTTCAGGAGTTGCTTCAGCTTGAATGCATTTTCTTTAATACTGGGACATCACTGTTAATATCTTGAGTGTCCTAAATGAAAAGAAAGGTGTTTGAAAATGCAGGTGTAGTGAATATAGAAAAAAACTGTTGGGGGAAGTGAGAATGTGGTGAATAGACTCCTGTGTTTATTTGTCTTCAGTTTGTTAGTAAACTAAGCCCTTGTGCTGTAGAAACCCAAAGAGGCACTTTCAAACTGCCAGCACTGTATTTTCAGCTTAGGAGCTGAAGTGTTTAAACCACCTAGATCATAATTATAAATAAAATCCCTTCCCCCCTGAACGTGGTTGGCAGTTAGTGTGTGCAGGAACAGGAGTGCAGGTAATGCACAAACACAGAATGTGGCTCTGATCAGTGATACATTTCCCTTTGCTCAAGTTTTAAAAGCAGATGGTTAGCTTTGCTTATTTTAGATCTCCTAAGCATAACATTTAACATTAAAAATGAAAGATGAAAAATCTGCTGCTGATGTATTTCATAGCAAAGAAATGAGAACAGCCTTCAGGACTGTGTTTTGTGGTGAGTTTATGGACATCTGTGCAGGTCAGGCCTTGTCTTTCACATGCAGTGAAAAGTGATTTTGTACAAACAGCACCTTCTTACTCAGCAGAATTGCTCCTGGATTTATGTAGGGACATTAAAAACCTCTTTGCTGTTTAGTTTTTAAAGAAGGGAAAGTGTTGCAGTCTGTGAGAGGCAAACAGCTAACAGAAGTGTCAGTCTGGGGGGACATCTGCCTTCCCCTGCTCCGTGTGGCTCTGCTGGGGGTGGCAGTGAGGAGGAGCACTGGAGCTGGACAGGGACAGCCTTTATTGAAGGTGATGATGTGGAAAGGGAAAGTTTTCAGAACTCAAGAGTTTCCCTCGGGGTAGTTCACAGAGAGTAAATTAAGCTCTGGGTTTTACAGCTTTGCCTCCCTCAGAGCTCTGGGCTGCAGTCAGGCTCTCAAATCAGGGTGCATCAGCATCCCAGAAATTTCCTACAGCCAGGGAGGACCACAGGTCTGATTCTGTCTCTGGAGAACACTTCTCCTGTGTGGTGACTAAAGGGGGATGCAGGGAGTGAGGAGGCTGCTAACTGCCTGCAGTCACCTACATCTCGTCTGAGCTTCCTCTGAGTGCCTTTATGTAACGAGGATTTTTATACTCTGAAGGTAGAGCAAGTTCCAGGGGAATCTGAGTGTGTCTGTGCTCCAGTGTTGTCAGTGGCCATCAGTTCTAGCGTAGGTTTAGAGATTCTGGTAGGGACATGAACCCTGATGTGAAAATCTGGGAGAAATGGTAATGATTAAGTTAATAACAGACTATTATAAAGTCATTAAGCCATCAAAACTGTGAAAAGAAAAAAGACAAAGGAATTTCAGCACCTCCTTCCTCAACTTGCAAGTGGCCCCAGTTGACTTTTATTTACCAATCTGACACCATCACATTCTGAAGTTCCTGTTCAACAGGAGAGCTCTTCCTTCAAACTTAGGTAATAATGTGCTAATTCAGTTTTAAAAATATGACACCTGTAAAACACAAGTCTGATAGGTTGGAACAGAGGTTTGTTAGGTTTCTGCAGGTACAGCCTGACTCTGACAGCAGCACAGATGCAGAAATGCCTTGTCCTGACCATGAGTGACCAAGGCTTCTCTCCATTTTCAGATGGAATATTGCTCTCTTGAGGGAGTAAACAGGTTCCTTTTAAGTACAGCAATGAAAAGCAATTATTATTTTATTTTTCAATAATTCATTTTTAAAACAAGACACAAATTTGGAGACTAGTTCCTTTAATCTGGTTTATGCATGAGTCAACATTGTCAAACAACCTGTCTTTGTACCCTGACTAATTTACTCAGGCTGCTGGAAAACTGCCTGGACTTATCTCCTGGGCAAGGAAAGTTTTGTAGCATCAAAGGGTTTTTAGATTTATTTTCAAGTTGTGCATGTACTTATATTAAGTAAAGTGTTCTTAGCCTGCAAAGCACTTAAGAGCTTACTGGCACTGGAATCATAAACTCACAGGTTATGAATATTAACTAATTAGTTGATGCTGTAAACTCCTGTGCATGTAGGAGGGAGAACTCACTTCTGTTAACCTCATTTTCTAAGGCACAGTTCACCAAGGGAAAACAGTTTCCTCAGGGCACTCAGGTTCTTGGCTCTCCTCTGTTGTACTTTTGGGGAGCAGTCAAGTCCAGGAGCAGACAGGGGAGATGGGGAAGGAGTCTCTAATGAGACTGGGTGAGCAGCTGAGTAAAAGTGGTGGCAGCTGCTTTGTCTGCAAGGTTCTTGAGCTGAACCTGGAGAAAAAAATGGGCTGTGCTTCCACCAAGGGCTGCCACAGCAGAGCAGTACTGAGGGTTATGGCAGTGCTGGGTGATCTCTTAAAAGCAGTGAGACAGCAGGAAATAAAATGGTGAGAAAGGAAGCTCAATGTGTCTGACTAACTCTCCTGCTGACAACACCTTGGGAGAGAGTTTTCTCAGAGGGACTTGTGGTGACCCACTGGTTATTGAATTAATGATATTTAATGTCCTGCTTTGTGAATTCATAGTCAGGGGTGGAACTGGACAGCTGAATATTGAAGAATAAAATGTTGGGCTAACTTCTTTCAAACTTTGTGTCCAGTTGTCCTGTTCACTTGAAATAAAAAGCTTTGGTTAATGTAAGAATGCAGAGCTTTACTCTGTTGTTTTTTCCTTTAAAGGGCAAGGTCCATCATCATAACCAGAATGACCATTTCCCACCTGATGGAATTGGTGAGTCTCTCTGCTGTTCCTGAAGGAATTCCTCAGCTCACACTGGTTTGGCTTCAGTGACACTGATACTAGTTTGACATAAATTGGCTCTCTGGTACCTTCTGTATTTGAAAGCCATTTAATTCTTGTCTGGGAGGGAGATTGTGGACTGTTAAGTGGACATTAGGTGTTTTCAACACCTTTAGAGGTGTTGTGTGCACTGACTTACTTTGGAGCCTTAGCACAGCACAGTTGTTGGCCTCTTAAAAATGGCTGTGTCTGAAATTCATAATGCAAAACCCTGTGCCAGAGCATTTGCACTAAAAGGGTTTGGACATTGTATTGCACTCACTGCTTTATGGGTACTTGGAATTGAAATTATGCTGTCATCTCTGCAGTTGTGACTGATCATACCTTTGTAAGGTAGCATGCAACAGCTGAATAATTTTGTTATTAATTTGGAAAAGCATTAATTTAAAGCTTGTCTTCCCTGCTAAAGAAAGGAGGATGGTTCTAGTTTTTGATGCAGTGCTTAACAGCTGCTCTGCCTGTCAGCATGTTTAATTGGTTTGGGGTGTTCTTTCATTAATGCACTTACAGCTCCCTGTTTCTCTGTGCCTCAGCTCGTATTTTCTGCCTCTTCACATTTTGGAAATGGAATGCAGCATTTGATTAATGTTTCCTTGTGGTGTATCAGGCCTGTGCTGTTAGGGAGTTGCACACGTGCTTGGAAAAGATAGATACTATTAGGATGAGAAAAGAAAGAAAGAGATGCTCATGTTCTGGTTGTGTATATATCTTCTTTTTTTTTTGGTATGTATATATCTTTTTGTTTGTTGTTTGTTTCTCTCTTTTCAGTTCAGCCCAATCCTTCTGTTCTAATTGGAAATCCTATCCGAGCATATACTCCTCCCCCTCCTCCTCTGGGACCTCACCCCAATCTGGGGAAATCTCCAAGTCCTGTTCAAAGGATAGATCCACACACTGGGACAAGTATTCTCTATGTACCTGCTGTCTATGGTGGAAATATGGTCATGTCTGTGCCTTTGCCTGTAAGAATTAATTTTCTGTTCCCTTCTCAATTCTTGTATGTACAAAAATGTATGGCCAAATCAATGAGTGAATTTTTTGCAGGTCTTTTCAGCACTTCAAACATGTGAGCTCAGCTGCCTTTAGGAGAGAGGACCACCAGAAAATGAGGACTTAAAAGCCTTGCTCCCACAAATAACTGCAGGCAGCCTAAAAGCAATTTCATGTCCATGTCATTTGGTGTGTTTTAGGCACACCAGTGAAATCTGTCTTGTCTGACTCGAGACACCTCCTCTGAATTACTGCCTAGTCCAGTTCTTCATCACTGGAGGGACATTGGTGATTCAGGCAGAGTTTGTTTCTCTTTATTGGCTTCACACAGTCTAAATTATCAGTTTTGGGTGGCTGCAGTGCAAGGTGTCTGAAGTGAAGTGATAAGAAAAATAAGCATAATGGGATGTTTTTCCCTTCCAGAACCTCATAGTGAACCAGTTTCCTCTCCAATCCCTTCCCTTAATGACATTTGGGAACAGAATGAAGATCCCTAATCAGGTCTTTTAGGCTACATTTATGCATGGAATTTTGGATTACAAATGAAACTGTCCCTCCAAAATTTACACAAATTAAAGGAGCAGTCTGTGCTTTATTTCTGCCCTTCACAGTCCCATATTCCAGGAGGAAAATGGGAGGACAGAACAAAGGCTGCAGAAGTGATGCTGTGGAGTACCATGTCTGTGTTGTACACAGCTCCTGGAGACTCTGGGAAGGACATGGAACTCCTACATGCAGATGTCTTCAATCCCACTCATAATGCAATACATTTATGGAATAAATGCATAATGGAATACAGTTAATTTGGTTTTTTTTTCCCAATAATGATGAATCCTCTGTTGTAATTGCTGTTGGTTGTGGATGCTGAATGGGGAACTTGCTGTAGCTTCAGTTGTATGTCTTAGATCAGCTGGCAGCTGGAAATTGGTTTTCTTTGCTAGGCCCAGGAATATTCCTTTTTCCAGGCTCCCCAGGAATCTGCATTTGATGGATAAATTTCAATGCAGTGAGAAGGGCAGCAGCTGTATCTTTGTCATGCTTGCTCACATTATATTAATATCAAACCAAGGTAATTTAAAAAGCTCTGCCTTATTGTTCCAAGGTTAATATATTTTTTATGTGTTTCCAATCAAAAGAAAGATATTAAAAATAAGTATTTGGAGCTCACCTTCCCTGAGGATGGATTTTTAAATAATTAACTGGGAAGACTGAGGTACTAATGAGACAGCTACTTTGGAAAAGGAGCTTGGAACTGATTTGAGGTTGTACAGATGCAGTAGTAGCCTAGAGCTAAAGTTCAAAGTGCACATTTCAAGGGCAAATAGTAGTTTAAAATAAAAATTGCATCAAAGTTGTTACACTTAAAACAGCTAGGGACTGAAGTAAAATGTGTTTATGTTCCTGGAAGATAAAATGATGTCTTTGCTTTGTTGAATGTGGTTTCCATATCCAAGGTAAGAGCACGAGGAGGTTGTTTGCTGCCATCAGCAAAGGCTGCCTAGGCAGCCTGAGTGTTGGTGATTGCTTTCCCTGCACTCTCAGTCATATATTTTCCTCCTTTTAATAAATTCCCTACAGGGTGAGATTGAACTAGTTTGAACCAGAGATGTCTTCCTTTGCATTCCCTTTAGGAATAAAATGGAAACTCTTGTAAAAACTCCTGACTTTCTTTACCTGCTTCCAGGAGGTGGATTTTCCTTCAGATCTGCAATACGTGTGTCGTGTAGCACAGACACTTTGGAGTGGCTCTGTCATTCCTAACCTGGGGATAGTCTCTGGGTTCTCTGGTAGCTTCACCAGGAGTGCTGTGGGTGCAGAGGTAGTGATGTGACCACTCCTGTGGGACAGGATCACAGCCCTGGGTGTTAAAATGACTGTTCCTCAGGTCAGAGCTTTATCTGCTTCCCTTGCGAGACAGAGCTGAGTGTCTCTTAACTACCAGCAGAATGGGCTTTTTATTTCCATGAACTTCACCCTCTTCTATTCATGTATATATATTCATGAATATAAAATCGATGAAACTGCAATGTGCCCATCAATCTTTTCTCTCTGAAGTTTGAAACCACTGAAAGAAGAATGGGTTTTGATAAACAGTTTTTTGCTTGGGGTTAACCTCCAAAATATTTGCCCCTTGTTGCTAGGCCTGAGCTTACAGCTCTCCTGTTCCAGCACCAGCTGTAGCTGTGTGAGTGTGTCAGGTCCTCTAATGCATGGAAAACTGATGGTGCTGACCTAATATCAGTGTGCTTGTCACTTCATTGCCTTTAATGTACCTTAACAGCTTTCATCTCTCTCTTCTTTATCTGTTCTCATTTGTTTTGCCATGCAGGTGCCATGGACGGGGTATCAGGGTAGGTTTGCAGTTGACCCTCGAATCATTACTCATCAAGCAGCTATGGCATATAACATGAACCTGTTACAGGCACATGGGCGTGGGTCTCCTATCCCTTATGGCCTGGGACATCACTCACCAGTTAGCATAGGACAGCAGCAGCAGCTTCAGCATCAGGACAAGGAGCAGCATGAACAAAGTCGAAATGGTTAGTGGCTGAGATGGCATTGCCAGCTGGTCTGGTTTTGAGACACTGAGCACTGTGGAAAGGAGTTTGTTCCCTCCCTCATTTCCTCCCTCCCCTCATTTGTTTCCTTCCCTCCCTCCCTCATTTCCTTCCTTCCTCATCCAGGGATCTACAGAATTGGAGAAATAACCTGCGATTTGCCATTACAAATAGAATCACTCAGATATTGTGAGATTCAGAGGAGGAATTAATTGAAGTTGGGGAGGGTGTTAAGGATGTAAATGTTCCATCTGTTCTGCAGCACAGTGGTAACTATTGCTGATGCTATTTGCAATTAAGTTGGAAGAAGTACTCAGTGATGATTAATGAACAAAGTGCAGAGATTAGAAGAAAAGTGTTATTTAGGTAAATGATATTAAATGTCTATGATGTAAGTGCTGTTCTAATAAGTCTAAATTTTTCTGTGTCTGGCAAAAAAGGAACAAACCCAATATAAGAATTTTTGATATTAAAACTAATTAATTTTGGTTTTAGGTAAAAGTGAAAACACTGCTGGCCCTGAAATGAATAAAATTCGAACACCTGAGAAGAAACCTCTGGAATCCAAGCAGGTGTGTTTGGCTTGTCTGGGTTTGTGCTTTGGGTGTGGGTTTTCCCATGGATTCACTTGGGTTTCTTATTTGCTTTGTGTAATTCTCTCTTTTGATGAATGTAGTGATTACTGCAGCATTTTTGGGGGGTTTTATGTGAATTTTTCAACTTTCTCATTCTCTTTTCCTAGGTGGATTTAGAAGCAAACCCTCAGCAGAGAAGCCCAGAGTCACGTTCCAGTGTTGGTTATCCCAACGCTAAATTTCACCGCAAGGATAATCTTAACCCCAGGCAGCTGAACCTGCACCTCACCCCACCCCACTCCCAGTTCACAGTGCCCAATCGCCACTTCCAGCACCTCTCCCAGATCCCAAGGCAGCCATATCCTCTGCAGCAGCAGCAAAACCTTTTAAGTCAACAGCAAAATCACTTGCCTGAACAACCAACCCAAATGCCACCCCAGCAGAGCCAGGTAGTTCAGCAGCATAACCATTTGAACCAGCAGCCTCCACAACCTTCCCAGCTTTCCCCTGCTTTCCCAGCAGGCCCCAGCCAGTCCTTTTTTAATAATCCAATTCCCCACCGACCACATTCTCCTGCTGTAGATGCTGTGATTTCAGAACAACACCCCCCACCTCTGTTACAAGAAGTCAGTAATCCTTTGAGGCCTATTGCACAGCACAACCCCGTTCTGCCAACCCACTTGAACAACTTCATTGAAGAGAATCCATCAGGAAT
>NW_008674550.1:74622-81957 GCF_000695815.1 Acanthisitta chloris
CTTTTCTTTATTTAAATTCAGAGTGTGCAATTATAACTACATTGAAGTGAAAATGAAGGAGGTATTTACCTTTTTCAGGCATATTGCTCTGAATTGGGTCATTGTTGGGTTAGTCTCCATAAGTAATGTCATTGAGCATAATTTGCTGCTTGAGGCATGTTTGAATATTCAGCACTTTATTAGAAGATTCATGTTTATATGATTTTTCCATATGATTTAAATAACCAGGTTATACACTGCAATGCAGTTAGTATATAATAGGCCCTGGAATATACTGTATAAAAAGTATTCTTTTTTTTTTTTTTTTTTTTTTTTTTTTTTTTTATTTAAAAAGGGGCATTAGATAAATTTTTTTTTTAAAACTATTTTTATAGATCGTATGCATGGAAATGTAGCTTTGGAAACAATAAGGCAGCAACAACAAGCCAGGTTACAGCAATGGAATGAACATAATGCCTATCTCAGTCAAGGCACTATTCCATATCAACACCATCACCATCCTCATCTACCACATCTTCCTCAGCAACCAATTGGATTACATCAGCAGCAGCAAGTTAGGGCAAACTGGAAACTTGCCAGTAATACAGAAGATGAAACAGAGGCAACATATTCAAGGTATTTGTTTACTGAGTCGTCAGAGCTTGTGTACAATTGAGCAGTGGGCACCACTCTGTAACACTGTGATCAAGTGCAAGGCACTCAAAGGTATTGCTTTTTGCTGCTGTTATTATGAAGGTTAAAAGAGTTGGCAGGCTTGACTTACAACTGTGCTTTTATTATGTGTTATGCTTTATTCTGTTAGCATATTGGGTAGTAAAGCCATAGTGGAAATAATATTTTTATGGAGCTTTTCAGCGTTGTGTTTATGGAATAAGGAATGGGTAGAGAGTAACAACCTTGTGTTTTTATGAAAGAGGTGTCTGAGTGTAGTTAAGGCCTGCTTAAGTTGTAAATTCTTCAGTTTGAAGTAGCAGTCTCAGATTTATGTGCCTGAAAAGAAACAAACCATCCCCTCCCCGGCGAAACCTGAACTTTTCTTCCTTCTCAAAAAGCCTTTGCAGTTAAAAGCAGATTTAAAATAAAATGCTTCGATTTTGAGATGGAGCTTTAGGGGGCAAGAAAGGAAGCTGTTGAACACCAACAGAAAAATGGTTCCAGTGGTCATCAACTTTAATCATGTGTACTGTAAAGGCTGGATTTTTAAATTGCCTCTGTTTACTGTCATCTCCCACTGTGCTTTCCTTTCCATCTGGTCTGTTAGAGCCATGGCAAAGCATCTAAGTGCCCTCTTATCTAACTCTTTGAAGTGCTGAATTGAATATTCTTGGCCTTCTGAAGCAGTTTGGAAGTCCATTGTGCAAGGGAGGGGAATCCCTGGTTGTTCTGGCTTTTGCCTTGTAAGGGGTTAAAAGTTTCTTTAACCACGTGAACTTTTTACTCTGTGTAGTAAAGCAGGAAAATCCTTTCCTTAGTTGTCTCTTAAGAGGTAACAAAAAATTGATACTTCTGACTGAAAAGGAAATCTCAAGAGTTATTAAAACTCTGAGATGATTCAGGTGGGTATTTCATCCAGTTAATCCTCTCGTGCCTAATTTCCGATGGCTCAGTCGCATCCTTTGAAGTTAGGGTCAGGAAGATGAGGATGTTTAAATGGAGTGTTTTGCGCTCTGAGTTTTCTCCACCTCAGAAAAGAGTGAGATTTCAGCAAAGCACCTTCTCCTTCTCTCTCTCCTGATAACGTTTGTTCTGTCAAACAGGTTCCAGGATTTGCTCCGAGAGCTGTCGCACCGCGAGCAGAGCGAGAGTCAGGGTCGGGACGTGGCCGAGATGCCTCCCCCGCAGTCAAGACTCTTGCAGTACAGACAGGTCCAGCCCCGGAGCCCACCAGCACTCCCTTCTCCTTCCTGCAACTCCAACCACGGCACTCACTTCCCCAACTTCCCCGAGAGCAGCAGAGACATTGAGCTGCCCTCGGGCGCGGCGTTCCAGCAGCACCTGCCCCAGCTCTACACCCCCCCGTTCTCCGTGGCCTCCGAGCACCTCGCCCCGGCCCCCCTCAAGTACCTGCAGCCTGACGGATCCTGGACTTATGCTAACCTGCAGCAGAACCCCCTCCTGGGGCAGGGCTTTCACTATGGGATACCTCCACTGCCCCACAGGTCACCACAGAACCCCTTCCTCCAGATCCAGAGCCATCAGCACGCGCTCGCTCCGGAGCCGTTCCACCCTCTCGCGTCTCGAGCGGTATCTGCCTCTTCGCTCCACAGCTTAGAAGAGGTAGGTGATCCTGTCTGCTCTGCACTCCTTGGGGTGTTCTGATGTCCAAAGTGGTCATGAATGCGAAATACCTCATGCATTGAAAGCTCACACTGGGAATTTGAGAGGTGAAAACGTTCTCTGCTTCTTTGCTCTTCGCAAATCTGAGGAGGTTTGTGGTTCTCCTCACTGCAGGTATAATATTTTCTCTGCTAAATGGGAGGTCTTGGCTTCTTGAGTGTTACTCAGAGCTTTCTTGCAGTCATCACTCTGGGATGTGCATGTCCTTTGGAGTGAAAATGAGCCATCCCCAGGTGAAAACTCCTGAGATGACTCTCTGGTCACTCAGCCTGGCTGGACCAGGCTCAGTCTTACAAACTGTGAATGGGGTTGAGTTACTTTTCACGTGAGCTTGAGACCAGAGCAGTACAGTTGTTTCAACATGGTGCAGAACCTGATCCAGTAACTCCCACCCTGAACTAAGTTTATATAAAACCACCCTGTTTGTTTTGGGGCTCTGAGTGTCAGAAATCAGGGCAGAGAGATCAGCTGTGCTGCTGACTCTGGGTCCAGCACAAACCCTGCTGGCTCTGGCCCTCCTGATCTTGTCCTGGGCTCAGGGGTGTGTTGTGCAGACTGTGCCAGCACATACAGCTAGGACAGGGCACATTTTGAACAGGAGTTTAATCCCTGTTGGAATGCAGAGTTTGTGATATGTGGACACGGAGTGTGTTGCATTCCAGGAATGTCAGAATTAATATTCTCCCTGTCTGCATGTAATCCAGTGTTTGTCCATCAGTGCCTTGCTCTGTGCTGTGTTTCTGTTCAGGTTTTGGCAGAAGCTGTGGGGGTAGCTCTGCTCATCACTATCCCACATAGTACATATGTGATTTAATTGTCTCTCGACTTCAGAACATAGAAACTGTTTAGTTTATGAGCCTGAGCAAAATAACTGCAATTGAATTCCAGTGCATTTGACAAATTTCTGTCTTACACAGATCCAGAGAGGTTGATGGAGTCCTCAGGCCCAGCCAGAGCTGTAGTAAAGTTTGGGTTTATAGACATTCAGAAATTCGATGTCTCAGTCCATTAAGTCATACCACCTTGTATAAAATCTAATACTTTGTGACAAGAATTAATGCTGTCAGTACAGCAGGACACAGCAACAATGGCTTTTCAGCAGTAATAATCCAGTAAATATTCCTATAGAGTTTGTGACAGCTCCTGCTATCTCAAGACAAATAGAGTGAGCCTTGATGTAATTAGTGCAAATTCAGTTTAGTTCTTATTTCTTCTTCCTTTCAAAATATGTGACAGAAATGCCAAATGCAGTAAAAGTGTTACAAGGCAGAGACTTGGCTATAAACTTTCCAAAACTGCCAGTGCAGCTGGTAGGTAGGGCTGAATGCACGAAGAAATCAACAGCATTTTAGGTGAGTTTTTGACAGACATCCCTCATACAAGGCAGTAGTCAGGGCAGATTCCATGACTTTTGGTATCCCTACTAAACTGTTGCCTCACTCACTATTTATAAAGCTGTTAATTGACTTGGTACTTGAAAGCTTTTGCATGTGTTTAGTCAAACGAGATCTGAACTGCAGATCAAAGGGAATACTCAAGTTATTCTGTCTGGTTCTGTACTTGCAAGTGTCCAGAACTTTGATAAATTCCTGATTGCTTACCAAAATTGCCCGTTAAACTCAAGAAATTAATGCTTTTTGGGTATGATTTGGGCAGTAACTTATGAATTTGAGGGTTTTTTTAACTCTCCTTAGGAGAACAGAGTGTCAGGATATCCAAGTGTTGTTCCCTTGATACAACTGTGGCGACTGAAATAAGATAGAACAGTTTTCTTTCATGCATTTATTTCCCTGTCTGGTTTTGTGGATGATATAATAACAATATTGGGGCATTGCAAACAAGTTATTTGATGTTTGTGTAGCTAATTTCTTAGGACATTTCATTAGGATGTTTACTTTTTCCCTTAACCAAGTACAGATGACTTTTCTGTTATTGGTGCTTGTTAGTTGAGTGCCAAAGGGAGTAAATACTGTATTTGTTTATAAAAAAATAAACTGTAATAGAGCAGCCTTGCTTTGAATCTTCAGGAAGTTTAGAGAGCCCTTAAATCCAAACTCTTGAAGCCCACAGGTTAATTAATGGAGCTCCAGCCATTTTCATCTCCATGATCTGCAGGGTTTATGGCAGCAAGTCATTTCTGTGGTTTCAGATAAAATTCCCTGCATTATTTCCCTGGAGGGCACAGCCTTCTCCAGAGCCTTTGCTTGAGTGTACACACACAGAATCCAGTATACAAATGTGTCCTGCTTCCCCAGATCCTGGTATTCAGTCACTCATTTGTCCTTTGGAAAAGGAAAAAGCCATTTTTTTTTTTCCCTGACTCCATTGTAAGAACATTTTCTCTTGTGTGTTTCTGTGCTTCCTTTGCTTCATCTGTAAATGCTGCAGATCTTCCTCCTCACTGTGTGATCCATCGCCCACGTAGGAGTGTGAGATGTAAAGGTTGATAAGAATTAAGGAATCTCATGATGTTCTTTGCACTTCCTTTAGAATTCTCTGGTTTGTGTGATCAAAATACATTATCAGGGAGTGCAGTATACAACATGTAACTTGAAATGTATTAGATTTTTTTCCCCCTAAATGCAAAGGACATTTTTCTTTTTTAGGTAAGGTATTTCAGGGAAATAATTGGATGGGGAAATAGTGTTTGATCCATGCAGTTGAACAGAGCAAAAGACCATTTTTTGTGTTATTTTCTGTTCACAGTATGAACCAAGAGGACCAGGCAGGCCGTTGTACCAAAGAAGAATTTCCTCTAGTTCAGTCCAGGCTTGTTCTGAAGAATTAAACACTCCTCAAGACAGTCTTGGTCAGTGTAAAGAGCTTCAGGACCACAGTAACCAGTCATCGTTCAACTACTCATCACCTGAGTTGTGGGTAAACTCCTCCTCATCTGTCCCTTACCCAAACATTCCATGCAACGGAGCCAACAGAGCAGTTCCACCTCGGGAGCTCCTAGGTGGGTACAGGCTGCACCTTTCCTTCTCTGCTTCTCTCTCTGCCCCATCCAGGAGACTATTTAAGCTGCAGTGACCAAGTCTTAAGTGAAAGGGTGTTGTGGATTTCTTTTCACACAACGTTTTCTGCCAGTTCCTCAATTCCCAAAACCAATTTAATCAAAGATTTTTTGAAGTATTCGTTGTTGAGTAGTTAAAGGTTTACTTAGAATAATCCCATTTTTGTGTGCCATCTTGTTGCCATCCTGGCACATCACTGCTGGCTGAGGAATGCCCAGTGTTCTTCATCTGAAAGCTGCTGCTTAGTCTTCTCCAAAAGCTCCAGTGAACCCAAATAGTCACTTTGAGTGTTTTCAAGTGCAACTGAGTTTTTGCTGAAGGGAACGAAGGTGACTGGTGGGATTTATTTGCAAGATAGATTATTTGTTTCCACAACCAGTGATATTTCTTGTGGATATTACACTCTGGCAGAGCAACACATAAACTGAATTAGTACTCTCAGCATTTCTCCTAGTAAATTCTGGTACTTCATCAAAGTAGTGATGAGTTTAAATTCTCTCTCACCGTGGAGGAATCTCAGTGGAACATGACTTCCCTGGTGGTAGTAGCAGTGCTGATTGATTGAGCAGACAGAAACCAAATTAACTTTTCAGAGATGAAAAAAAGCTACAAGTAGAGAGTTGGAGCAGTGCAGCTATTCTTGTTCTCTGTATTTTTAGTGTTTGTGAAAAACAAAACTACCCGGATAGCACAGTTTCTTCTCCATGATTTTGCTTAAAGTATCTTCAATGGTAATTGAAAAAAAAAAAAAAAAGAATAAAAAATACAAGCAATATTCCAATGTGGATAATTAAACCTATTAATACTATGGAAAATTATTTGTAAGCTATTTGTTTTGGCCTTAGAAGATTTAGTTGCTTTTGATCAAGCTTTATAAACCTAAACCATCTTGTGATTTCCTAGTGCAGTAATAGTGAAGTGGAAACATGCAGTGTAGAGTGAGTGGTAAATGCTGCTTGTATCAGTGACAGCTCCCAAGAGTTAAGTTCCTAATGTGCCTTTTAATTTCCAGAGTGAAAATACTATTTTACAAAATTATGGATTATCTTTTGTACTGCATTCAAAGCCTCAAGCTTAGGGCACCTCCTTCAGCCTGTTGCTGTTTTTACTGGAAATCAAGGAGCTGAGTGCATGGGATTGTGTGGAATCCTTGCTGGAGTTGCTCTCTAGACCCTGTGGTTATCTCACAGGAGCTCAGGAACACTGGCAGGGTTAGGCTGGGATCAGCCACTGCCACAATTCCTTGCTTTAATGTAAAGCTGGAGAAGGTGTTTGTGAGTCAAGTCCTCAGAGGACACTTGTGTATGTGAAAAGTTCCATATTCATACACTTGCTGTCAGATACCAAATTCTGAACAAAAGGGGTGAGTTCTAACTAGTGACTGAATTTGCTATGGCAATACATTTCAGTGTATTTAAGCATGGTTTCTGGTCTGCAAATAAATGTATATGCAGCAGTGTCCTGTAGCTAATGGTTCATGCAAACACAGCTCCCTTTGATGGCTGCTGTGCTTGCCCCATTTGCAGCTCACTGCCTGTGATGATCATATTTACAGCCCAAATGTGTTTTATAGTGTAAGGGTTAATGACCAGTAACTGCACTGTTCCTGGTGACTCTTGATTTTCATCCATGAAATAAAACCCCACGAGAATGCAATGCTGTCATCCTGTGCCTCCAGTCCTCTGCTGCTGGAGAGTGAGCAGCCCTGACTGCAGGTTGTTCAAGGGCTGGTGGCTCCTGCACCTCAGGATTGGCTGTGGGGCTGTATCTGCATGGATTGGGCACAGGCACTGGGATTGTGTCAGGATGGGTTGGGTACAGAGTTGTATCTGCATGGGTTGGGCACAGGCACTGGGTTGTATTGGCATGGATTGGGCACAGGCACTGGGTTGTATTGGCATGGATTGGGCACAGGCACTGGGTTGTATTGGCATGGATTGGGCACAGGCACTGGGTTGTATTGGCATGGATTGGGCACAGG
>NW_008674551.1:0-12700 GCF_000695815.1 Acanthisitta chloris
ATACTTGAACTGAACACAGAACAGGGCTTTGTCAGTCCAGATTGCCATTTCCTGTGAGAAATTAAATCCTCCTGAGGTGTCAGTTCTGACGTTTTTTTCCATCCTTTAGAGACTTTCTTGCCCGAAGCAATTAAAGAGCAGAGCTTTCATAGTGTTCTTGCTCAGCTGCTTTATAGGTAACCTCAGTCCTTCTCCATGGGTGAGGTACAGAGACCACACGTTCACTGTTACTTCAGCACTCCCTGGTGCCATCTTCTTGATTCCTCTGCAATTATTTCATGCTTTGCCTATCAGTGCATGCTCTGTTCCTCATCAATGTTGCTTTACTTCTTCAAGACCAGCAAGCATCCGCAGCTTTCCCCAGACAGTTAATCTCCAAATAACCAGATTCAAGTGTCATGCTGAAGTGGCGTCATCTGGCCCACTTGTAAACCAAAGCAATCCAACCATATTCCAAATCAAACTATATCTATTTCTCATTAGGTCAAAAGGCAAATGGCACACTGTCTGTGCTAAAGGGCAGTCATTTATATAAAACACCATTTTAGAGAGCTAGAAATAGCTCAAAATACTCCAGAATTTGCTCCTTGAATAGAGAAGAAGCAAGCAGGATTCTGTCTAGCTGCTTTGCGGAGGAATAGCCGAACAGTCTTTTTGTAGACACCATGATAAGAGAGAAAATCCATTGATGAGAGGATTCCTGGTATGTTTCCCACTGGGAACATCTGATCATTGCACAGCTAGCAAGGCTTCACTGAGCACCAGGAAACACCGTTCTGAAGGCAGAGGGGAGAGTGGAATCTCCCCCCAAAGATGTCATTTCAAGCACCACCTATTCCCACTACATGCACTGGAAATTCCTCTTTGTGGTGCCGCAGAGGCCAAGAAGCAGCATAAACTAAAACTCCTCCTACATAACACAAGCAGCACAGCCATGTGGTGTATCCGTGAATCTCAGTTTTCTGAATGTAGCTGGTTACAGATTGCAGTGAAGCTACCAGCTCCCTGTCACCCTGTACACCTATATGTTCAGCCCAAGCCTGCGCCATTGCTTGACAACCCTTTCCATGAAGAAGTGTATCAGAGAACCCTCCCAAGTGTAAAGACAGAGAAAGGAAATTGTTTCAAAATTATTTTCAGTCTTAAGAAAAGGAACTTTAGATTTCATAAATGGTTCTTATAAACACACCTTCCCCATCCCAGCAATTATAATTTGATTTTTAACTGCCTCACTTGTGAGATGAGTATGAGGAGCCTAATGCAATCATAACTTGCCATCTCGTGGCATATTTGTGAATTACCACTGTTAAATTTCTTTCAAATCAGGTAAGAATTAGATTTGTTTCTTTATGAGAGGACTCCTGTTTGTCCCTTCATCATCCCGCACAGGGAAGGCTCCTGGGCCAGTGCTAGAGGCTGTTGTGTGGTCTAAGCAGTACTTAAAGTATGAGGAGCCTAATGCAATCATAACTTGCCATCTCGTGGCATATTTGTGAATTACCACTGTTAAATTTCTTTCAAATCAGGTAAGAATTAGATTTGTTTCTTTATGAGAGGACTCCTGTTTGTCCCTTCATCATCCCGCACAGGGAAGGCTCCTGGGCCAGTGCTAGAGGCTGTTGTGTGGTCTAAGCAGTACTTAAAGGTGGCCTATAAGAAGGATGGGGATGGACTTTTTAGCTGGGCCTGTTGCAACAGGACAAGGGGAAGTGGTTTGAAACTAGTAGAGGATAGATTTAGAAACCCATTTTTTTTAAATGAGGTTGGTGAAACACTGGCACAGGTTGCCCAGAGAGGTGATGGATGCCCCAAACCTGGAAACATTTAAGGCCAGATTGGACAGGGCTCTAAGCAACCTGGTCTAGTTGAAGATGTCCCTGTTCATTGCAGGGGTGTTGGACTAGATGTCCTTTAAAAGTTGCTTCCGACCCAAACTATTCTATGATACTATATGATACTGTGATTTCCTGAACCCTTGCAAAGTAAATAATTGAGTGAACATCAGTTCGCTAGGTAACACAAGAGCCCAGTAAGGCTTCCTACTCCTGAGAAGTAAGGACAATTAGACTCTGGCAGTTCTTCCTATTTCATTTATCATACCTCTTTGGGTCAATCAATGCTACATTTTGGGTTTGGAGCCGAAGAAGAAGTTTTATAAACGAAAATAGCGATGAGAGGGAAACTTTGCAAAAACCAAAAGAACAGAAGAAGAAATGGAACCTGTCTGAACCTAGTAGGGACAGCTGGGCAGGTGACCATCCAAAGTATTAGGGGCATTGTTCAAGAACTTCATCTTCTATGAAGTTGGTCATGTGACATATCTTCCCTGTGCTTCAGTTCCCTTCAGATTCCCTATCCGTATGTATCCTGCATAATGGTTAGAGACCTCGGTGTTGCAAAGGTAAATATGATGCTTAGAAATGTAATGTGAACAGACATGTATAGGAAGTGGCCATAAAAAAACCCTGAAAATATAAGTGATCTTATCTTAAAGGTGAACATTAGATATGTGCAGTCATTGAGGCTATGAAGGGAATGATGAAACGTTCTTACCTATGGTACAGTTCTAGCAGAGACTTAGAATACCCTAATCTGAAATAAAGGAAAAATGAAGCTTGTTGTATCAGCTAAACAGAAGAGCAGCCAAAATGTGTCCCTCTTCAAGGACACTGTGATCAAATCCCCAAGCAGCAAAATGATCTTGGCAGTAGTATTCTGAGCAATCATTAGCACAAAAAGTTCGAGCTTGTAGGGAGCTTTCAGAGGGAACGATTACTCCAGAACAGTTTTGAAGGAGCCTAAATGTTGGTTTCATCAATGCTGAAAGTAATCTGGCTCTTCATTCTTTCATTTCTCATCTCCCTCCTCTCCCCTTTCCCCTTCAAAACAAAGCACTGAACCTCATAAACTTTGTTTCAAGAAACTAACAATACTAATGACAAGTAAATAATTCTCTGTGTTGCCAGTCTGATAGGGTGAAGACTGCCATGTAAATAAATTAACACAATAGAACTCCACTCAGACTGCTGGAATCAGTGGACAGATCCCGGCTGAATTCACTGCTCTCCAGATGAGACCTGGAGCACACTAATTACACACCACATCACTGACTGCCTTTTCTCCTGCTACTAATTGTTATTTCTTGGTTAGATGAATACTTAATAGAGAGTAAGAAGAACATCATGTTGCATTGTATCCCTTTAATTATTATTTTGGTCATTTTTGTTCTTTTCCTTTTTGGAAAACAAAGGCATGGCTGATGACAGTGTGATTGGTAATGTCACACCTAAAAGAGCAAGGTCTGCTACAACAGCTGTGCTGCTGCAGTGTAAGAAATCCTGTGCTCCAGCTGATATAACAGTACTATAAGGCAGGAAGAACTGACATAGTATCAATATATGCTGACAAATATTGCTTTCTGAATGTAATTCAGGAAAGGAGTGTAGATACGTCAAAAACAAAATCTTCTGCTGGTCTGTGCTGTATTTGCACAGGAGGGCTGGGCCAGAGTACCTGGGTGTACCTGGGTTCATATATAAAGGCAAGCACTGGATTAGACTCCATTGATGTAGAAGCAGAAATTTACTTTCATTACTACAGTATAATTCTCTCATAGTAAGAAGCAGCTATCAGCAGTACCAGGCAGTATGGGCCTCACCTGTCTGTGCACCTGTGCCCTGCTCCCTTCACATCCCTGATGCTTCTCAGCAGAAAAGATGTTCTTGGCTGCTTGTTTGCTGTTGGTTTTTTTTTCTTTCTTATTTGCAGACAAATTGAAATCATTATATTCTGTACCTTATTTTCAACAGATATTAAAGATTGACAACGGTTGACATTTGGCTCATTGACAAATGATTGCCAATAGGCTCCTGGCCCGAAAAGGTTGGGAGCCACTGAACTAGATATTCTATTCAAAAATTCCTACTAACACAAACAATTTTACTCTGAATGGATCATTCTTTTTTTAGTATTGAACTGTTTAAGCTGATTTAAACACACCTGTTGAGAATTATGTTACACTGCAGAAATGGTATTAGGTTTGTTCCTTTTAAGGTTAAGAGGAATGTTCCAGGTGTTTCCTGGTTGTCATAGAATCACAGAATCATAGGATATCCTGAGCTGGAAGGGACTCACAAGGTTGACCGAAGTCCAGCTCCAGAGTTTTCCGTGCAACCATGCAATGGGACCACAAGAGGTCAACAGCGATCCGTAATGGCTAATATCCCCTTATTTTTCCCCTATGAAATACATTATAATACAAATACCTAGTCAGACCAGATTTGCTGCTTATTTTGGACAAGATTTTATATTGTTTATAGAAATAATAAGATTATTAACAATCTTTTTTCCTAAACGTATTTGATGATTTAGTATGCTAGAACATTTATTCATTGTTTGTTCTTAAACAAATAACAAGTTATCATAAATTATAAAGTCTAGAAATGTATGTTTTCTAGATGACACTATTGTCTTTATTCAAATAATAATAATAAAATAGGTCTCCATTCATTGTGTGAACGTTGCCACCGTATCCATTAACATACAAATGTATTTATATATCCATATACCTATAAAAATATCTTTCACTGACAAGTTAAAGGGGCAAGTTGATATCTTTCTTAAAAATTGTTTCTGTTGTGCAGAGCTAAGACTTACCAGCTGATCACTATATGTCAGCTTTTATTGTAGCTACTTGTGCCAATATAAAGGAAGCATGAACCTGTGCCATTCACTTACTTTTTTGGCACATAAACTTTAGTCATTCACTGTCTGTGCAGTTGGAAACTATTTTTTCCTCACAACCTTTTTTTTTATCATTCTATATTTCATAATCAGTTATTCCTTTAGAAATTAGATTAAGACCTCAGAAGCAGCTGTTTACCAAGGTGAAAAGGATCACCATGGCCATTTGTGACGGAGGGAAGCAGAGGTTAGCAATTTAGAGCATCCTTGTCTGTTCATCCAAAACAGGCTCCCACACATCGCGTTCACATCAGCAGCCCACAGTTATCTGAATGAATATACCACACCAAGCTCTTTAATGGCCACCACTTGTGTTTCATGCTCATTCATAGAATCACAGAATGGTTTGGGTTGGAAGAGACAGAGCTCATCACATTCCAACTCCCTGCCATGAGCAGGGACACCTTCCACTAGACCAGGTTACTCCAAGCCTCATCCAACCTGTCCTTGACCGCTTCCAGGGATTGGGCAGCCATAGCTTCTTTGGGCAATGTTATAGCAGCATAATAGACAAAGGAAAATTTATTGCAGTACTTTCCACCCACTTTCCACACTAGTATGATAATAACTAATGTAACAAGTAGTTGCTGTTGCCTATTTACTCCTTTTATATTCACAGGTAATACAGAAATTTCCTCTTAAGTTTTGAAAAGGAAAAGACTTTCATGTACATGCTTGCAGAAGCCTTAAAACACAGGGGATGCCTTGAATAAAGAGAGTTCAATTAAAAGAAGTCATTTCAAACTATAATTGATAATTTTTAAGTAAGTGTGGCCTTGTAACAGAATGCAGATGGCAAACCAACTCTCCAGCTGACCCCGGGGTGTGATTGAGAAACAAGCAGGAGGTGCAATACATTCTATTAATTATTTTCACTGCTACAGTTGTTTGCTGTATAATACAGGTCAACAGGGGTTAGCCTGAAGCTTCTCCTAATATATTAGTAAATAAATTTGAACAGATTTTAATTTGCTAATGGAAAGGTCTGAGCCAGTTGCAAATAAAAGTGGAGCTACTTTGTCTTGCTCATTACTATGCAACATGGCTGCTCCCAGCCATTCATACAAAATGTTACATTTCCATAAAGCACAATGTAATTTGTCAGAGGGAAATAAAAAAAAAAAAAAGAAGAAAAAACCCATCAACAACAACAAAACAACTCCGTAAACTATATTAGATTAAAGATAAATGTGTATCATGGAGCAGTCATTCATATGGAGCCCCTAGAATAATAACATGTAGAACACCTGCCCCTGAAGGCTTGCCAAAACATCCAGTGTAGAATCTTTGTAATATTTCCGTGTTTCAGGGAAAAAGAAAAATAAGATATCTAGTTTCCAGAGGGTGTAAACAAGATTGAGCCTTTTTTCACATGCCTCCTAATGATTTCTCACCCTGTTTTGAAGCTTTGCTGTGCCCCAGTTCCAACTCACATACCTTCCAGTGCTGCACGTTCACACAATTGTAACACAGCATGAGCTGCATAAATTGCTTGTTTCTCACTCTTTTCTACTCATAATAACAATCCCTAGGCTGTGGTCTTTTTCCTTTGTAAATATTTGTGGATATTCTTATTTTACAGTCTGTGTTTTCCCAAGATCTAGATTTCTTGGAGTGAAATTGGGAAGAGAGGCTGTTTCCAAGCCTAGCAGCATTGCCTTGAGTTTCCTGCCTCCTTCTTTACACTGCAAGCAGAGAGAATGACCATTCCTTACCCAATACAGCTGATTGTATAGCCAGTACACCGCTGGCAGGTGTTTTAGCCCAGCAATGCTACCCTGTTGCTTCCTTTCCCTGATTGTGCACCATGGGCATGGCACTCGTCTTGAACCTCAGCATCTCTTAGTCCAGGAAGCTTTACTCATGTGCGTCATGATTTTGCTTGCTTCAGCATCTCCCTCTCTGCTGAATTTTAAAACTAGGTTGTCCAAATCACTCTTTCTATGTTAACAAGGTATACAAGGCTCTGTAAATCCTGGCGTGATTGGGAAAACTGCTGCCACCGATATATTCTTAAGACAGGCATCTAAAAGCGAGAAGGGTAATTTCTTGTTGGGGGGGAGGGTTGCTGCAGACAGGCACTTGGGGGTTCATGCAAAGAGGGTTCGCAAGTTGGCAGCTTAAAGTGAGTGTCCTTAAGCTGTATTTGCCTTATCTGCATACAGAATATTTCTTACCATCAACACTTTTCTCCACGTTTAAAATCTCCCTTGGTTTCCATGGGTCTGTTTGGGGTTTTTTTTGCGGGGGGAGGGTTCTGTGCACCGGTTTGGCTTTAATGACCTCCTGGGTTTAAATATTCCACCCGTTTGTATAGCTCAGATGCATGAGGTGACAGGAAAGGCTGTTAATGTTTAAACTTTTGTCATTTTCACCTCTTCTTCTCTCTTTTGTGATGAAAGAAGTGGCACTCGATTTTAAAACGGACACAAATTAAGAAGCATCTAAGGATTAGTCCCTTAATTACAATAATCCTTAAAGGATTATTCAGAGATTGGCCCTTACTAAAGTTTTAAATTTAGCCATGCATTTTAAATCAGGAGCAGACTGATCTATGACAACAAAAGAGAGGGTTCGGCTTTGAGCATGTTTGCATAAATATATTTAGGTTGAGAAAATAATCTACCTCAGACGACGGCAACTACTGATGCAGGTTCTGTTTGCTGCTAGTAAACAGTGAGTCTCACAGCATTTTGGCACTTTGCAATAATTCAGTGTCTAATTGCCGTAGAAATCCTCCAAAAAAGCAACTAAAAAGGGGAGCTCCCTGACTGCCAGTGTCCATGGCATGAGTTTTCAGGTAAATCCCTTTCTACCATCCCGCAGCCTTGAATATGAGTAGTAGGTAAAGCCTTCAGTTTTCTTCTGGTCGTATGGATTCCTACCATTCAGATGTTTCAGTTGCTGCTTTCAGTAAACCAAGGGTTAAAAGGTCTCCCAAACCTTCTAAATCACAGTGCTAACTTCACTGACCGTCCCTGACTGGATGAGGACAGCAAGAAACGTTTATAGGACCTTCATAAGTAATGTACTTCATATATATTAATTAGTCAAGATTCCAGAGGCTCAATTCACTATGCAGCTTTTCATATTCTGGCCTGAAATTGTAAACAACTCTAGTTGGACTGTTTCAGAGAGAGAGAGGAAGGAAGGAAGGAAGGAAGGAAGGAAGGAAGGGAGGAAGGAAGGAAGGAAACTAAGGAAAGGAAGGAAGGAAAGGAAGGAATCTTCCTCTTTTTCATAAAGTGCTGTGTAATCCTCAACGTTTCCCTGGACTCCTTGCAGCAGCAGACAGAACCACTGCCACATAGCTGTGCAGATGAGTCAAATGAAAAACGTTTAACACATAATTCTACCCATTTTGTTTCAATGAATGACTAGTAAAATAATCAATAGCAGTATTTAACTCTGCTGCCTTTTTATCCTAAACAACTTTATTCTAAACTATATTTTTCATTCTGTCCAAATCTTGTTCTAGTTTCTCATTGTTTACTCGTTACTTTCTTTTTCTTTTGTTACTTTTCATAGGAAACCTTTTCCCACATTAAGAAATAAAATCAATATGTCAAAGAATAGCAGGGGGGTTCAAGGGGATCATAGGGGAACACCTCTTCTATAAGTGAAGGCTGAGGGAGTTGGGGTTGTTCAGCCTGGAGAAAAAAAAGCTCCAGGGAGAGCTTATAGCAGCCTGGCAGTAATGTATAATAAGAAAGATGGGGACAGATTTTCAGCAGGGCCTGTTGCAACAGGACAAGGGGGAGTGGTTTTAAACTAATAGAGGTTAGATTTAGTCTAGATACTAGAAAGAAATTTCTTACAATGAGGGTGGTGAAACACTGGCACAGGTCACCCAGAGAGGTGGTGGGTGCCCCATCACTGGAAACATTCAGGGTCAGGTTGGACAGGGCTCTAAGCAACCTGGTCTAGTTGAAGATGTCCCTACTCACTGCAGGGGGGATGTGGACTAGGTGGACTTTAAAAGTCCCTTCCAATCCAAACTATTCTGTGATTCTCTGAAAACAACTCAGTCTGCATTGTCCTTCACAAAATGTTATTCCCAGACAAAATGAGGGAACAGAGAATAATAGTAAATATCCTCAAGTATTGAAACTAATTTTCCTTTCCAGATTAATGTTCTGCTGGGATTCTCTTCATATGCTGCCCTGTGTTACACCAGAGAATTTTTTTGCGTTCATTTCCACCCAGGAATGTCTTTGCCTCTAATAGAAATAATACTGTGCCTTTGTAGTTGCTGAATACAGCTACTGTTATTATAGAGCAGCTTAACCTGAGGGCTGTGTATCTACAATTTTAATAACTTCATTGTACAGGAGCAGTTTATTTTTTAGAGGACTTTCGATTTCCATTTCTCTGCAGCATTTATGGGTAAACCAGTGCAAAGAAAGTTTCTAAAGTGTCATTGTTATATCTCAGCTCAATAAAACAGTCATATGAAAATTAAACACCAACAGGTATTGAGGGGAGCAAAATTAATTTCAGAACTATGTTAAATATGAAGCTTATAAATTATTGTGTTCAAAAATTATTCTAAGAGCTGTATCTCCCATGGAAACAAATCATTGTACCATCAGAACTTTTTAATCACTATACTTGCAAAATTCGAGACACTGTGTGTACACTCCCGTTCTGCTGCAATCTTGATTAGTTTCCCTCTGCTTTGATTATCTCCCTCGAAAGCTCACAAGAAGAGGTTAGAAGCCAAGGATAGCAATAAAAATTAGAAACAAAATCTACACAGCCAGAGCTTAAGAATTTAGGTTTGTAACTATGATTAAGTATTTTATTGCATTTTAGACAATGGCTGAATATTTTTGTTGAGAATAGAAATTCGGAATTTGAATGTGTCTAATGGTAGATACAAGACATTGAAAACTCTTTCCTATATCATTCCACAATAAGTACTGATTAGAAATGCAGTACTAAAACTCTGAAGCAGTTTTGGGAGTGTATTAGAATTTACATATATTTTTGGGCTAGCACACAGCATAATAAAGGATTTTTTGCAGGGTAATAAAGGAATTACCTTTACTTATATTACTCAAATCTTCAGAATGAAAGCAGTTGCTTTGGTAATAAGCTTAAAGAAAGTTCTTTTGAAAATTAGTTACACATGTCAGCTCCTTATTTAGGATAAGATTCCAGTCATTGATAGTTGAGATTAAGGAAGAATAATCCGCACATCCACAAGGAAATCTGCATTCTAGAGAGCATTTCCCCTACATGCTGCAGGATTTTAGAGGAAGTATGTGGGAAAGGCAATAATCTCCTAAAAGCAGAATTTATTTTAAATGGCCCTGAAGACTAAACAATAAAATTCTATAGACTTTTAATACATTATTGTGTGCGTGTAAAAAATTAGTTTCATTTATCATTTCCTTATATAATTAAAGAAAAATGCAATCTTAAGGCAACCTGACATTGCTTTCAAAATCTGATCATGGTAATGTCTTATAGAAATATTTGCTTTCTAATGTCAACACACAGATATTAAAATTTTTTTGAAAAAAAATATAACTTGAAATGCACTCATTTTTGTCATTTTCTTATATATATACCTAAAATATGTTACTTCATTTTAGGGAAAATATATTGTGGAGTCAATTTTTAAAACAATTAAAACAGCTTGTTTGGCTTGGTTTTTTTAATCAAGCCTTTTGTATAAGAGGTCATTTTGCACTAAAAATGTATTTATGGGCATGGTTTTCAGAGCTTTGCTTTGCTACCCAGTTCTCCTTGATAGCAGCAGTTGTTTGTTTTGTCTGTCCATCCATTTTCTGCATTTGTACTAGAGTAGAAAAGAGAAGTAAATGAAACCACCTTGAAATGGGTAGAAAGGGAGTGGTATAGATCTAAGCTCTGAGGGCTCTTCTGAGGGTTCTGGTTCTCTTTTGGAAAGCCTGATTACATACTCATCCCAGCTGCTCACCTGGATACTCCTAGGCTCCTCAAAGAGCTGCAGAGTCACACCAGCTTACATAAAAGCTAGAAGCTGAGTAGAGCCAGTGGTGCTTTGTTTGAATATCTCATGTTAAGTAGCATGGAAGGTCAGCAGTGATTTTAGGATTCACCCAGCCCTCTACATTTGTTCAGAAGAAGAGGTAGTATTAGTAACTGCAGCTGTTTCTCCCCAGCATGCTCTCCTCCTGTGTTTAAAGTAGAGACTTGGGTTTAAGGCTTATCTGTGAGTAGTTGCTCCTTATCAGCTGCCATAAATCAACTATATCTGTGCACATGTTGCAATAATTATTCTGAACAGGAACAAAGAGTTCCTGTAGCAGTAAAATGTCTACTTACATTTCCAGTGGGAATCTTGGATGTCTGTAAAAGATGGAAGTGGTGATGGGAAATGATGACTGGGCTCTCAGAGGGGAAGAAGATGTGTTCTTTCACTGACTCTTTTCAGCAATGAAAGTTTAGAAATTTAGAAGATCTGAGAATTTTGCCACTGTGTAAGATTTGTCTGAGCTTCAAGAGTAGGGATTGAATCGATTGATTGCTTTTCTCTAGCTTTTTCCCTCTCATGGACACCTTCACTGCAGCACAGAAAAGTTAGGGAAGGGACCTCTGGAGATCATCTAGTTCAACCCTCTGCCAAGGCAGGGTCACCTAGAGCAGGTGGCACAGGAACATGTCCAGGTCAGTTTTGAATGTCTTTAGAGGGGAAGAATCCATGACCTCCCTGGGCAGCCTATTCCAGTGCTCTGCCACCCTCAATGGAAAGAGATTCTTGCTCATGTTGAGGTCGAACTTCTTGTATAGTTTATGGGCATTGCACCTTGTTCTGTCCCTGGGCACTGCTGAAAAGAGTCTGGCACCATCCTCTTGGCACCTGCCTCTGAGATATTTATATACATTAATGAGATCCCCTATCAGTCTTCTCTAAACTAAACTGGTCCAGCTGCCTCAGCACACTTGACCTTAGGATTTATTTCTTGAGGAATGCAGGCTAAAACCAAGATAGCAGGGAGTGGAAAAGATCAAGAATTTCCATTTTTCAAACAACTAGAGAAATTTCTGTTATCAGACAACCATTTTGAGACATCAGAGAAAAACACAAAATTTAGTGGCTCTGTTAAGTCCGTCTGTTGCTCTTGGGTATGGTACTGTTTTGGGATATGGAGACAAACTTTATTTCTTATTCTGTTATATGAGTCCTGACAAACCACATGCCTCTCTCATGCCACTGCCCCTACTTTGCTTGTCTCCCATAGCCCACAGGTTCTTCACAACAGAAACTTTCTCCTACTGTTTGATTGTGCAGCATCCATCACAATAGGATTTTGACTTTGGCAAGAGAATATTTTTTATAATATAATGTAGTATTAGTAAAAATCAGAAATAACATGGAATATTATTATTAGTCCTCCCTAGGACTAGAATAAGAAGTTACTACAAATTCACTGCATTCAGCTATGCATGTCCTTTGCAAATTGACAGAATACAAATAACATTTTCCTGCACTCTCTGACCTATTTTTCTAATCTGCTTCTGCTTTCAGAAAAGACATAATAACTGTCTTATTTTTACTCACCTTTCTGACCTTGATTCATCTATGCTATTCCTTTTGTCCTCCACAAATCAGCTTTAGCATTGAGAATGACTTTTTAAAGAGAGGACACGTCCTGCATGTGTTACTTTTTCATTCCAGGCTGACTGTGGGTGTTTGTGTGTGTGTGTCTTCAACAGCTTATCTATTATAACAATTACTTACCTTTGGTTTTTTGTCAGCTAACTGCAGAAATATTGATGTCAATATTCATAGGATTGATATCCTTTAATGCCTCTCTTTATTTTAACTATGACTGTTAGTTGTCACCAGACTACTCAGCTTTTTGTAGGAAGACTATTTACTGTGATGAACACTTGATTATCTCCCAGTACCTTCCTAAAAATTCTGTGTCAGTTTATTCCAAAATTTAACCTGTGACTCAGGAAT
>NW_008674551.1:12725-16785 GCF_000695815.1 Acanthisitta chloris
AGAGGGTGAAAATAGTCTGAGATGATTCCTAAGATGAGCACCAGTGCTAAGAGTTTGATTCTCCTCAGATAATGGGAAGATTAACCTTTTTGTTTCAGTATTCCTATCTTGAGTTGTAACTTCTGGAGAGCGATGAATGCTTTCCTGGATTTATTTTTAATAATTTCAATATTTTAAAGTTTATTTTTTAAATCTAGAAGGCTACTGAGGATGTAGCAATTGGCTCCTTCCTTGAGTGCCAGAACAGAAGGGTGTGAGCAGGTCAGAAAGATTATAGCTGAAGTTTCATGTGAAAGCTGGAGTCTTGAAGTACTCCAAGCATGCTGGCTGCAGATCACTTTCCATGGGGCTGTTTAGTAAAAAAAACCCCAAAAATCTGGACCCTAGTGTGACCTCAATTGAAAAAATGAATGAGAAGGAGAGTTATTACTTATTCCTGTGGTGCTCAGAGCAGGGCAAGTGTATTTTAAAGCAATTTTAAAGTGGATGTCAAAGTTCTTCAGGGATTCCTAACTACCTTGGCCTGAGGAGCAATCAAGAGGAGATTCCCCAGTTTCCACAGGAGAGTTGAGCAAAATCAAAGAAATGTCACCAAAGTGATTTACCAGCTGCCTCATCAGATGTGATGCCATATATTACACTTAGGTGAGGCACTTTAATGCAGGTGACGCTTAAAATTATTTCCATGAGCAAAAATTTTCAGGTTTTGGTGATGGCTTACCTCGCGCTGTTCAGTCTTTATCAGACCTACTGCTGTCCATGTTATCTTCAAGTGGCAAGTTAAATGGGACTAATGCATAATCTGGGAAACCTTTGCACATCATTTCAGAAAGCAAGGGCATCAAAAAGTTCATGCTAAGTAGACTGCTCCATTCAACATCAAAGTCACAAAAAGCACCAACTATTCATTCAATAAAAACACTTAAGGCAGGGGGCAAAAGTGCTACAGAAAAGCATGTTTTGCTACAAGCAGCCATAGACACATTTTTCATTTCATCTTTCACCCAAACCTTTATCATCAGGGTGAGTACTATTCAACTGTTACAGGAGATTGGCTCTTTTCTGATAATGTTTTTTCAGCCTGTTTGCTGATGTCAAGAACACTGAGCTGCTATATCTCTATTGCACTTTTACAGAGGTGAAAGACAATAATGGCTTGCAGTCTGCCTTTTCTGATTACCCTCCCCCACATACACATTTAAAGATTCTTTTGTTTTAAAATTAACTGTGCTGTGTTATTCAATGTAGATGCCTCAACTTAGCTGTCCATTTGTTTACAGTGGGATGTTTGTCTGAATTCCCTGTGCTAAACCAAGTAAAGGGAAGAACTTACAAAAGACTGTGGCTCAGGGTTTGGGGGAGTTTTTTTTGTCTCTAGATTGGTAGTGGTTATCATCACCGGGGAGTAAAAGCTGCATCAAAGTAAAATTATGAGAAATTACCTGAAATGTCATTATGTCCATCCAATCATTCAATAACTTAGATACTGTGTGTCATTCTGGGAAAATTGGTATTCCACCCTCAAACCAACCATAAAATAAGCAGAAGTCAGCTTGGTCATTTGAAGTGTTTCATTCAATGGCAGACCCTTCCCATTGCTCCATCTTTCCAAAGGACGTGGATACCCTTTTTCCATAGTATCATGGCAGAGAGAAATGGAAGTTGTGCAAGCAGTCTCATACTCCAGATTTACAGCAGACTTAGACAGCATGAATTGCTTTGCTGAATTAATTATTGGCTTTCTTTGGTTTTGTCTTGAGTCATGTTTTCTTAAAATAGTATGACAGATGTGAAAGAAGACACATCTCAAAGGCAGAAGTCAAGAAGAATGAGAGTTAACTGCCTGGAAAAGGAGTCATCAAAGCCATTGGATGGACATCATATATAAAAAGCAATTTTTCCCGTTTACTCCCTTAAAACAGAGTTGGATGAGATTTAGAGCAGTCCCTAAACTGTCTTTCCTGTACTTATTGCCTCAGCTCTGGTCCTAGGTCAGTAGTGCTCAGAAAAACTCGCACTTGTTAGAGGCTGTGCTGTGCCCTGTGTGAAAAAAGCTGGTGTTCCCAGTTCAGCTCTTAATGGACAGGTGTTCACAGCACAAAACCCTCCATTACAATTGGCCCTAATTAGCACCTTTATCAGCAGCCTCCCCAGAGGGGCCAGAGAATGAACAGGCTTGGAAACTGAGCCACCAGCCCAGCTCATCGCTGGAGGTGAGCCCTCCAGGTCAAGGTTGAGGGGCAGTGTGAGGAAGCTTTGCCTGGGCTCTAGCTGCTCTATGAATAGAGGACTTCAGTCTCAGGATTGTCAATCTGGCACCTTTCAAAAGCACTAAATTCACTTAATTAACAGTCAGGAAAAAATAGCCTTCCCTAGCAACTCTTGCATCAAATGGCACTTATGTTACCTTATATTCTGAGCACCTAACCCTATTAGCATTGCATTGTGTGTTTCTGTTGGAGTGCCTTTATGGACACACCAATCTTAACACACACACCAGTGTATACTAGGAGATTTAGCAGCATTTTAAATTAAACTGACATTATCAAGTAGAATTTGTGGCTTTTAAAAAATCGATTTTCTGTTAATTCCACAGAAAAGCATTTTTCTGCATTAATATTACTTTTTTTCCCCATACAACTAAATAACTTTCTCCATTGAATTTCATGTGATTCCTGATCGTTTTGTTCTTATTCTTCTTTTTTCTTTTTTTTTTCATTGGCACAAGGCAACACTTTGCATTGCTGTGTTCTCATGAGAGATCAGTCTATTGTCTGCTAAGTCTACAACACAGCAAAGAACCATATGCCTCATTTTCTTTCCAGAGAGATGCAGGATATACTAATTTGTACAATAACATAGTATAGAGATAGAAATTACCTATTTTGCCCTGTCCTGAGTGTGATTGTTCATAGTCTTGCAATTCTTAGGACTACAGCTTAGCTTTATGGCAGAAGGACTCTGCACTTCACAAATGTGTTTCAACAGTAGATAAGTGGAGTTTTCCTGGTACAAAACTCTGATTTCTCAGAAATCTCTTAATATAGGCTTTTAATACTGTTATATGTTCCTGTATTTATTCCAACAGATAATGTTTTCCCAATGATGATGTGTTTACTCTTCAGGAAGGACTAGATGACTATGCTCTAACTTGGCTGTCAGTTAATAACCAAGCTACCCTTAGCAACTCTGATTTTTCATATTGGAACATCCTTTTGCTTCTCCATTTTAGTTTCATTTTCTAGAGCTCTCTCAATTCTGTGTCTCTCTATAAGAAAATCTGTAAAAGACATTATCAGGTCTGAAAGTTTTAGGTAAAAACTATTCTGAATATAATAAGTAATTTTCTGAAGCTGTGTTGCCTAGCTGGTAGGCATCTTATGAGGTAAGGTTTACTGTGCATAGGTCTATCTGTTTTTTCCTTCTCTAGTGTCTCTTTTTCTGTGGATCGCGAACTCTTTTGCTATCTGTTTGTACTGAGTCTGCCATAAAGACTCCAGGGTCAGCCAGCCCTCGGTATTAAATAGTCCAAATTAGTCTTGTAGAACAACTCAGAATTCAAGATGAGTTGCAAAAGATGAGCTACTGACCTTTGTTTGTGTAAGGAATCCAAGCTGGCTGCTCACAGATGTATTGTACAAAACACTGGCAGCATTGACCCTCAATGAGTCAACTCTGGGACTGACTGGACCTAATTAGCTCCTGATCTTGTTCTCTTTAATGAGCTCTCTTCCTTTTTATTCTTTTTTTCCATGCCAGAAAATCTGTTTTACTTTAATTAATCTGGTCGAAAACTTCAATTTATTTTTAAGCAATGAAGAATGTCATCAAACTGTAGGAATACATTGTGACGGTTAGAATACAATTCCTTCTCTGGGATTTTAATACCAGAGAGGCAACAATACTAGGAACAAAATTCTTTGAATTATGTGGTAAAATACTTGTTAGTGAATTTTAATTAGTGAATCATTCCTTGAATTTCCAAGATTCCAAGACCTCCCACTTTTAGTTGGTATTATGTCAGTATTGTTCAGTAAATGGCCATCAAGATTTCCTGCTG
>NW_008674552.1:0-5620 GCF_000695815.1 Acanthisitta chloris
CTGCCGCCAGGCAGAGCGCGGCTGCAGCTCTTTTTTTGTCCCCTGAGCATCTCTTCATTGGGGTTAGCGAGATGCAGTTAACGCGGTTTTCGAGTGTTACAAAGCTTGAAGACTTTTTATGATTCTCTTTTTCCTTCCGTTTCTATTTTATTAGTGGGTCAGTGAGTTATATCCTATTTCTATTTTGCCCCAAAATTCTGCAGTGCCGGGAACAGCTGTGAACAGGGATCTGTTGTGCTGTGGCCTCTGTCTGTGCGCAGGGAGCTGCGTGGACCAGAGACACCGAGGCCGAGAAAGCCACACCGCAAACTGCCTCGGGAATGGCACAGTGCAGGACGGGGCTGCCCTAGCGTTTTGTTTCTTTGTTATCCACAGGCCTTGGCAGCTAAGGAGTCTTTGTATTTTGCATGCAGTGTTGTTTGTAAGCAAGGGGAAGGAGGTAGTGAAATGGTAGTTATTTGTGTCAGTTTCTGACAGTTTGTAACCAAAAGAGCGGGTAGAGGTTGTCAGTAGCATCAGGACCTCGAGGGAATCCCTGTTCTAATAAGCCGTTGTTACACCTTTGAGAAACAAAGTAACAACCTCTTGACTCTGTAGCGCATCTCTCGCCCTCTGTTTGCAAGGCTGGTTGGTTTGAACCGTGCCAGGGATTACAGTTGTAACTGTTGGCCAAACTGTTACTCAAACGTACTTCTGTAACTGTTTTTCTCTCAAACATCAACAGTACTGAGGAACAGATGGACAGAGCAATTGAAGAGGTTGGTGGGTATTAAAATGTCAAATCTTGTCCAATTTCTCCACTTCAGCATCTTTTCTAGCCATTGCTGCTGGCAGGCCATTTACAACGTCTTTGAGAGGCGTTTCCTTCCTTTTTCCAAGGGATGGCTTTAATCAGCATGGATAGATCAGACTGTGACAATTTGGCCTCTGAAAGACCCTCTTTGAAGGGGCTTCTCCTGCTTCCTGCACAATAGGGTGATCATCTACACCTGCCACTTCACTGAACCGTTGTGCCAGCCTACATCCTTAGCCATTCTCTGAATTTTGGAGGAGTGGCGGATCAGACTGTGAACTAATGAATTTCACTCTTTGGTTCTGCAGTCATATGCCAATAACCTGAGAATTCCCACTGGAGAGGGAAAAAAAAGCCATTTGCAATATAAACTGTAACTGCCACAGCAGAAGTAAGTCCTAAGTTGGCCTTCCCTGACTAGAAACCTGCTGAAATTCTGCCAAGTGCAAACACTTCTTTCCTTTGCACGAGAGGAGTCATTTCAGCAGTATTGGTGAGTTACTGACAGTAGAAATGAACTGCTCAGGGGGCTGGAAATCTAGATTTCATCTTCCTCTGTTACTGACGTGGAGTAGGACCTCCAGCAAGTTAGTGAAATTTTTCCCCACTATGAAATGGGAGAATGACCTCTTCTTGAAATGGACCAAGGCTTTCAAATTGGAAGATAAATATAAGACATGAGAATAGCTCAAATGAGAGCGCAGTCTTGAGATCTGTCAGTACTCAGCATGCCAAGATGTTGTAGAGGGCTGTACTCTTGATTCAGGGAGTTCAAGAAGTATGGAAATGGCACACACATGATGATTCCCATTTCTTACATATTAGCTGCTGAAAAGAGCTCATATGAGGATCATGTGAAGGTAGAACAGGCTGCTGAGCAGAGAATACAAAGAGTGAAAAAAATAGGGCTTGTTTTGTCTGTCATGTTGGCTGTAGAACTCTTTCTGGGGAAAAACCCCAAAACAAACAAAAAACAAAACACAGCACCACGGATTATTTTTTTTCAGTTAATATATCTCTTGCCCTGACTGATTTCCCAGCCTTCTCTCTGTACCCTGGCTCAGGAGAATGCCATGGTGACTGCAGGAACCTGAGATCCTGCTTGTTCTCAGGTACAGAGCTTCATAGGCTGTGACATTGTGCATCTGTTGGGTGCTTGGGCAACACTTACAAAATGCTGTCAATAAATAGTGGTCTTATTTTTCTGCTCCTGTGTGAGTTTTGTCCAATTTTGAAACAGTATCTGGAAGACTAGGTCAGGCATTAGGGGGAAATGCTAAATCTTATAAGCCAATTAACCCTTGGAAATAAAGCAGCAAATAAAATGCTCACAAGGGCATAAGAAATGAGATGGAAAACTGATGAGTCACATGGTCCCTTACTCAGGATTTGCATGTGCAAAGAGCCTGAATGCTTAGAAAACTTGTTACGGGATAGTCTGCACTCTTGTGGTAGAGGATCCTTAGCAGCAAGGACAATGTTCCTGTGCTTTGGAATGATAAATTGGAATTGTGGCAAATCGGGAGAGATTAGGAATAACCTCAGACTACCTGTAGGGGCAAAATGTTGAATAAATTGTTGCAAGTAGGACAAAAAGTGAGATGACAAATGCACTCTTCCCTCTCCTTGCTCTGAAAGAGGATCTATTCATTCTGCATTCTAGAGGATGTAGCAGTACCTCAAATAGCACTTATTGCTGCAGTAGGACATGATGACAATGACACAGCAGCTAGAGTCAGCAGGATTTGCTCTGCAGAGTACCACCTTGTTCCTGTCCAGGTCAGAATGCTCATCTGTACTGCATTAAGATGCTCTTATACTGGACATTTGTTGAAATAGTTGTGTTTTCTAAGTGTAGCACAGGAAAACATTTTGTTCACCTTCTTGCTCCCTGTCTTGTATTACATGTTTAATTTGTTCATATCCCATGTCCAGACTGAAAGGTGCTGGTAAGTTCTTTGATTCTCTGTTTTGTTTTTTTTTCTTTTCTTTTTCCTCTCTTGAAGTTCAGAGGGTTCACTGGGGATTTTTGTGTACTCTGCAGTGCAGGCTTATCAGTTCATAAATAAACTCTATTACTCTACTGTGTCAACTGTCACCAAAGAAAGAAACGTAAGCACAAAGTTTTCTTCAGCTGCCTTGAGACTACTGGCCTGTATGATGCAATGATTACTAACTCTGTCTTGGTATGTGTAGAAAGCTGGAGCTTGTATCCTCGAGGATCCTGTCCCACCAGCAGAAGCTGTTGTACAGCATGGAGAACTAGAACTGCAGTAAATGGGATGATGTCTCCATGAAAGATCCACGTGCTTCCCTTGAAACAAGGCAGATATCAGAGGCAATAAAACTTGGTATTTAATGCAAGAGAGATGGTTGAAGAACTCTCAATGAGGCCCCCATCAACAAACACTGGGGCTGAAATTCTTTTTTCAGTCATGCTTAGAAGTCTGTGGCATTGGCCTTCAACATCTGTTCTTCAGCAGGCATCAGCACCAGAGGCTGAAGTAGGGATTCATGTGATATCCTGGGTTTGTTCATGGTGCCACAATGTAGTGCCACACCACCTAGGAGAGGCTGCTCCCTACTAGGAGGTGAAGATCAGTGGTCTGTAGTGTTTGATGTCCTCAGAATGTACAGTTACTCACACTGAGCTCTGAAGGTGATTCCCCCAGCATGGCTTGGTGTCACTTGCTCTGGGAGCAGACAGCTTCCTGCTGTGATATGAAGGCAATTAGCTTGCAAAGATTATATAGACTAAAGAGCAGACTCAAAGGGCTTTGAAGGAGTGATTGGACAGAGCAAGTTGTGGGGGGACTTTTGTGACCCAGAGACTGCAGAGGCTATAAGAGCAGAGAAGCTGGTATCTCCAAGCTGTTCAACAGCATAACCACCCAGCAGCCCATCTCTGCTGGTGACCAATGCTGGACAGCACAGGTGTGAAACTAACAGAATGTTTGTTTGGTTAGGCAGTAGTGTAATTTATTTGGCCTTATCCCTTTTAGTTTGTTGGTTTTCCTTGCATGAATCCCAATTTGAATGAAGACTTGCATACTGCATGTCCTTCAGGGATAAATGTTTTATGGAAGGTAAGCATCTTGCACCCCTCTGCTTCTGAAGGCTTTCTCCATCCTCAGAATGCTCGTTCAGAAGAGCATCACTGGTCCTTGTGTGTCCAGTTCACTTTTTTCCCCCCACTTCTGTTTCTGCACTGGATGTAATGACAGCTCATGATGATTTTTATTTCACTTTGACAGGAATTCTTTCCTGGGACATTAACACTCAGTCCTGTGACCTGAACCAGCAGCTGCAGCTCTTTGTAACCCGACATCTGGCTCACTTTTCTTCTGAAGTCAAAGGTCAGCTTTTTGGTTTATGTGCATTAACTTTTAACTCTTCTTTTGGAGGAAAAAACCCCCAAACCAATAACAACAGAACAAAACTGGTTGTGATTTAGAGTGTCAGATTCAATTAGTGACTTGTTTGTCCAGGATTCTGCAGAAGTGAATGCAAAGGAATAATAGCCATCTTGAGGTATGTTGGATGTAATGAGTTTAACTTAAAATTATATATTTTGCTACTGAGAATAGAGATGAATAAAAAGCCAATTAAACTAGCAAGTTATAATTCATCTGTCTTCAGTACCTTTTTCAGGTGGCACAATATAGTTTTATTTTGTAAGCTATTTATTATCTGTCTCTTCTTGTTGGGTTTCAGAAGGTACTTCTATATGCATAAAAAGTAGTGTGTAAAAGTGGTCAAATGTCTTTCTGAATTCCTTTTTTGAAGGCCTAGCTCCCTTTCCTGAGTACAATGAATAATAAAAATGACACTAACAAAGTGTGCTTGCTCAGCTTGTGAGAAACTTCAACTCTGTCTGTAATGCTTGTATGTAATGTAAAGTTCTAGAGTAAGCACAGATGATACTGGTGCGAAATCTTTTTTATATAAGACCATCTTATAGTTCACTGTATATTTTACACTGTGTCAAGTCTTTTGAATGTATTTTTCCAGTTAGGGAAGCTGTATTCCTAATGGACAACTGTGAAAGAAAGTGTCTGGACTCACCTCAAATGTGTCACTGACTGAGCTGTCTCAACTTCCCTGCAACTTTTTAACATGGGGATGGAAAATCTTGCTCTTAGCAAGGCAGTGTGTGTGTATACACTTAAGGGATTAAAACACTATGTATGAAACATACCACTTGAAACACTCAGCAGAAGATCTGTCTGTTTGAAGCAACTGTAACAGGTACTATGGTACAAATAGACTAATGCACTAGTAAGTCACCATAACATTTGCCCAAGAATTCTGCAAAGTCAGAGTTGAAATATCTGGATTAATATTAGCAAATGTACCCCACTCCTCTTGCTTGGTTCCTTAGGAGCAAAGGGCGATGAATGTGTTGCCAGTCTATGAAGAGGGTTCCATGGGGATTGCATGTCTGTTAACTAGCTGTCAGGCCTATAGAGCAAATCAGCCAGCAGCTATAATAAAAGGCAGGAATAGTGTCTATTTGGGAAGAGTCACCATTGGTTCTGCAAAGGGAAGTTCTGCTTTTCAAACGTCTTGTAGCTCTTAGACCAGCAATTCGTCTACTAGCCAAAAACGTTTTGGGAATATTTAAGGAAGTCTGTTGGCCACAGAGTTAGGGGCCAGGCTTTGGCATGCAGAAGTTAGTGAGAGAAGGATGGGTAAAAAGAAGTTCTGATGTAAACAGTCTGTAGGGGCTTGGTCCTGAACTGGAGGCTTGCAGCTTAATGTGGTGCTAGGCATGCTCTTCCTCAGAGCCTATCTCCATCATTACTCAACTGGAGAATTTCTTGTGGC
>NW_008674552.1:5641-12985 GCF_000695815.1 Acanthisitta chloris
CTCTAGTATGCTTTGTGGGAAAGGAAAAGCATGGCTCACTTCAGCTGCTCCTGCTTCTGATGTGCTTAGCAGTGGAGATGTGAGAGATTGTGGCCTGGGGAACTAGCAGACATGGGTTGGTCTTTGGAGCAGAGGAGTTACTATAGGTGGTCACTTGGTTTGCTGCAAGTGTGTACAGCTGGCACACATCATTCCTCTGATAGAGTTTCCTGTCAGTGTGTAAAGCAAGAACATCAGGCAGAGACAGGCTTGGGATTATGAAGGTCTAGATAGTAGGTTTGCCTCACATTAGACACTTGCACATGGTTAGGATCCATGCTTATTCAGTGAGCAGGGGTCCTGAAAGCAGTATGATCCCTCAGGAAAATACCGAGGCAAAAGGAGTATGTGTGGGAATAATGGCCACAATGTGTAATGTGTTAAGCAGCTGTCTGGAGCTATGGAAAATGATGACAGTCTGTACAGCTGAAGGTTGTGGCAGGAGATAGTGTATCTTGAATACTGAAAGGCAGTATAAAATATAAATACTGAAATTGAGGCATTATGCTATAATCCTAGGATTTACTTCACAGTGGCAGATCTTGAGTGTAGACAGGTTTCTCCAGTGACAGCAGTAAGCCATAATTATGGCATAGTTTGGGGGAGGATATGGGAAAATCTGCTACAGGAGACGTTTCAGGTCACAACAGATCATATAATCTAGAAGGAGCTCTAAATGTAGACAAGGAACAGACTTGTCTGCATTCCACATGTGCCATCAGATAATACCCTTTGGAAGATGCTGCAGTCTTAAACAAATGCTCTTTTAGCTTTGCTGTTTCTGCTTGAGCAGCTATTCTTCACCGATTACTTTCATGGTTAAGGATCTAACTGATCTTTTGCTTTTGCTGCAACTTACTGCAATTTCATTGCTGCATACCCTGTAACAGCCCCCCTGTGAAGGTGTGAGTTCTGCTACAGATGGGCGTGCATAAAACTAGAACTTTCTTAACAGAGGTTGTTGTTTAGCTCTACACTACCTACCCTCTTGTTCCTGCTGTGGGCATGGGGGAAGGGTGACTGCAAATGATTTCTCTCTTAGTATTCACAGCTTGGTGTTAGCTGCTTCAGGCAGAAGGCTGTACTAGAGCTCTTCTCAAGTCTCTTCCAGTTAATGCTGTTTTGATTCCATACTACTTGAAAGATCCCGGTCTGGCTTGTGTGGGGGACACGTGCCTCCACACTGGTTTACTGAATAGGGTCTCTGGAGGAGAAAACTATTTTCAGAAGAAAGTGCATTAACCCAAGAACATCATTCCCTTAAAGGCTGATGTTTGCAGTCTGTAACTAGGGAGAAATCATCTGGAGCACAGCAGTTAACTGCAAAGCCAGAGTCCTTCTCTGACCTTCTATTTGATGCAAAAGGTTTCTCACTGGACAGACTCCTGACAATCAGTAAAGGTTTGACACCATTGGCAAGGAACAAAAGATGAAGTCTGGTAATATTGCATGACTAAAGTAGAATTTCCTGATATTTTCCTGTTTGCCATTTCTCACTCTGTTACAGTGGTTATTTCCAAACTGTATCTGTATGATGCTAATGCTTGGTGTTTGCATCTGGAATAAAAATGTAACTGCACTGTTCTCTGGGAACAGAGAGGGCACAAGTATCCCTCTGACAAGCTTTTAGTCTGCTTAGAGATAATGAGGAACAAATGAGTCTTAAACATGGTACAAGCAAGAGGAGAAAAGCTGAGGGCAGATCTGGTGATGGTGAAGAGAGACCAAATGCATCTTATGGAAGTTAGTCTGTTGTTGGGGTTTTGAGGTTTTTTTCCTACACTAACTTGCTGTCTGTCTTCTGAGTACCACAAACAACATAACTCTTGCTGCAGGGGTGATCTTACAGCATTGTTCACAGGGTATGGGTGGGAGTGGCAGCAAGCAACCAAGTGTGGATGTGTTTGGAGAAGGTAGAAAATGGTCTGAAGGAGGAAAGGGTAATGTGATGAGAGAAAAACGAACAGAAGTGTGAAATACTGAAACCTTGTGTGCTCCTGTATGGTGAGGGCAATCCCAGGTACACTTCTGCACAGCTGCCAGTTGCCACTGGCTGCCAGGGCAGTTTAAGATAATGGACAGTGTCTTCTTGTACTGAATGTTAATAGCTCTTTACAGCCAAGAGGGAATCTCTCTCACCAATAAAATCTGACATGGTGCAAGGTGAAAGAGCTCAACAGCCATCCCAGTGGTCTCTTCTCTAAAATCATACTTTGTGTTGGCTTCAGAAATCTTGTCGTACATAACTGATGACAGAGTTGGAAATCAAGCGATTAAAAACACCATTCAGGCTGGTCTGATGGAAGAAATTCTTGAAATAATGAAACACTGATATACTTTTCTTGCCTCTGTAAAAGGATTATGAGAAATATTAAGCTTGCATTTTTCTTTGCAAAGCCAATATTTTATGCTGACAGCCATCAGGGTTTGTGTAACAGTCTATTAACTAGCTGCCTTGCAGGCAGATGGCCTTCAGGCTCTGAAGCCTTGCATATTCAACCTAATGCTCATCCTTCACATCCTACTGATGCCTTTCTTTTATATTTAATGCCAGTTGAGGATACAGATCTATCTGCCACAGCTCACTGAGAATGTGGCAAAATTATATTACAGTTTCTGAAGGAAGCTGCCTTTTTTGGATGAGCACTCCTAGAAGGCTTTCCACTCAAGCTAGGAGAAAAAGCTGGTTTTACTGCCTTTCTGAAATAGACTGGCAGCTGCAAAGAGGATGGAAGCTTTCCCTTTACCAGGAACAATGAGCGCAAGTTGCCATTAGGAGAGTATTCAATTCGGGTAAGAAAGAATTCTTTTTTTATTGTGAGAACAATCAGTTACAGGAGAAAACCTTCCCAGGGACATGGCAGAGTCCCCATCACTGGAGGTTTTCAAGATGTAATTGGACAGGGTGCTAGATAATATCATCCACCTGCATTTTCCCATGAAAAGTTGAATCAGATGATCTCTTGAGGTTCCTTCCAATCTGGGCTGTTCTGTGCTTCTATGAATTCAGCTTTGCAATAGTGAAAGGACAGGGAGTTTTATTCCTGGCACAAGTCAGGTTGTGTTAAGTTACAGATCTTATAAGAAACAAAGGCAAATGCACAAGCCCACAATCCACATCTTAGTCTTGAAGTCTACATTTGATCTTCATTTTATAGTAACAGCTATCCTATAGGTTAATGCTTTCACTTGTGCAAGTGATTCATCTTCATGGTACTAGGAATGGCTTGGAGTGTCAGCCTGTGCCATGTTCCTTTTTCCACTGCACTACTTAGTTTCCAGTGGTCAATCTCAAGGGTGTGACAGTGAAAAAAGCTGCCTTGTTTATTCAAATTATAGCTCTCAGATAAGTTTGTATGTTCAAGCAAAAGCTGTTCTAGACAAGAGGCAAAAGACCAATTCCTTGTGAAGATTATATTACAGTGAAAGTATATGTTCCCCTCATCTGTGGCTTCTTGCTAGAGATCATCCAGTTGATGGATTTTTTTTCAGTTCTTGGCTGTTAATAAAAGGACTGCTATATCCTAAATTTTCATGTTGAGGTAGCAAAAAAGTCAGTGGCTAACACTTTTTAAATTTTTTTTTCTCACAGATGCAACAATTCTGTCAAATATGGTTGTGTTACAGGTCTGGTATATTTGCCTTCTCATGATTTCTCCAGATTGCAGGGCCAGACATGCCTAACTGTTCCTTACAAGGAAGTTATTTCAGACCTTTCATTTTTCTGGTTTTATTAATACCTTCCAGATCTACCTCTTTGGGATGCTGGGAGCAGAAATGAGTAGTGTTCAAAGTGGGATAGAGCTATACATTTACACAGTGGCACAAGGTTTTTCTTTTCCTCCTGATTTCTGACATATCTGTCACTGACTCCTGCTGAGAAGTGAGCTGAATCCTGAACAGAGCTAAAATTATCATAACCTTCAAATCTCTCCCCAGTGGTAATAGTTAGCTCTGGTTAGCAATAGTCAGTGTCAATTTGTGTGTAATTATACTGACAAATAAAGTGGCAAATGCAACTCATGATTGTGAAGTCTCCCTCATAGTTCATCTGTAGTCATGCTAATAACTTGGTATTATCCATAAGCTTTGCCATCGCTCTGATTTCCTTCTTTTCAGGTCATCTGTGAACATGGTGAGCAGCACGAGTCACAGGGCAGGCCTATATGACATCCCTTATGAAATAATGACTGCACTATATCAATACAGCCTTTGAGAGTTTGACAAGCTTATTTGGTTTTTATTAAGAAGTAAGGTCATATTTTCTGTAAAGCCTTGCTGATTGACAGTAATTTAGTATTCTATTTGAATCTTTACTACTGGTGGGTTTTCCAGTCTTCCAGGACTTAAATGCCAGAGTACTGGAGCTCAGATTGGAAGCTGAGATCTTCTTAGTCAATCTTGTATCTTGTGCAGAAATTATATTTTGGCATAGGCTTTGGCTGACTGCTGCAATCTCCCACACCATTACTGTTAAAATTTAATTGTCTTTAAAATAGATTTTAATTTCTTTCAAATACAGAACACAAATATTTACTGGATGTTTCTGGCTCTGTTTGACCTGCAGAGCTTAGTTTTAAAACATGAGGTAGTGCAAGGTAAAAACATATAAGACTATACATAAGACTTTATTTCAAAACGGTTTTTATCATCTTTAGCGTATGTTTGAAGGTTAGGAGAGCTCCTCTGGACACTGCATATTTTCAGAGTTCTTTCTGACAGTAGCACTTGGCTGCATCTGATGGATCTGACGCCAGCATGCTGACCCTGCTCTGGCAGGCCAGGCCAGAGGGTTGTCAGGCTTAATCTCTGTTTTGTTTTTGTATCTCAAACTGCTCCTTTGTTCCTACCCTGCATGTTGCAGTTCTCACTGTGACACCCCAAAGGTTAAGGGGTGAAGATAAGAAACCAGAACCCTAGTGAGCTATTTTGCACTTCATCTTGGCAGAGGCTCAGCAAACATCAATTTCTTGCTTTTATGCTCTTCTGCCCAAACACTTACTGACTGAAAGGGCAAATGGTGCTTCACTTGCCCTATTCATGTAAGTGTTAGACTGATCCTCTGCAACTCACATTTTTGTGTGTATTTGTTGTACATTTGAAATTGCTGAGGCCTTGATGAATCACACAGCATCTACTCATGTGAAGTCTCATTCTTATGAAAGAAGCAAATTTTCATAGCTGCTCTGGTTCTGTTAAGCTTTGCTGAATATGGAGGAGAAAATTCTGTTCAGCTTTTTAAAAGCACGTAAGATCAAAGGAAAGGCCTTACTGGTGCAGATCAGAGGTCCATTGAGCCCAGTCAATTGCCTCTTCCCCTCACAGGTTCCTACCAATGCACAGTGCTTGGATTAGAGATGTTACAGGGCAAACCATGAGCACCTCTTTGTAGTAAAAGCTGTTTAATTGCTCTTGAATCTAGTCTCTACAAATGCTGTCTGCCTCCACAGTCATGTGTCACATCAAGTTCCTCAAACACACTGACTACTATCTAAAGAAGAAATTCCTCTTCTATTTTAATGTGATTTAGTTTATTGGGTGTTCCCTAGCTCCTATAATTATAGGATTTGATGAGTAATGACCCAATCTACTAGCTTTTACTTTTTTTTGTTTTCTTTTTTTCCTAAATTGGAGAGCTCTTTTTAAGATTCTTTTGATAATGCCACTGTTCAAACATTTCAGTCATTTTGGCTATCTATGCTAAACCTGAATCAATAGGCACAGCACTTTGTGACCTTCATAAGCAGCATGCAATGCTGCAATGCCCGAGATCATATTTTACCCTTGTGATGTTCATGCAGCTGCACTTCTAAAGAATGGGAAGGAAAAGCTCCTCACCTGTGAACAAGGTCCATTACACCCGAACTTTAGCAAAGTACTAGCCAGTGGTACTGCCTGTCTGTAATCGTGGGCCCTATTGTGCTTTGAACTGTGATATTTCCAGTTCTCATTCTTAGCTCCTGATCTTGAGAGACATCACCACAAAACAAATCTCCCTACCTGTTCTCCAGAATTCAGCGTCCTCTGGAATCTGACTGGCTCCCACACAACTGGGCTGAGGTCTGTGCACAGCTGGCCCAGGGGCTGGACCCTGGTGCCTCTCACTGGTAAGCTGCAGTGCTTGCTAGACTCAGCATCTGAGTGTGCAGAGTGGTGTCTCTTATGACCTTTGTGAACACCAGTTCTGTTGTTCTGACAGCTCAGATATTTTCAGGGTTGCAGACACAGTTTTTATCACCTTACATAAGTTTCCTTTGTTTTTTTCCTCAACAGGGTACCTGTCACATCTTTTAGTGTGTAACCCACTTTAAAGCTTCCAATTTTTTGCCTAGAGTAGCATCTTCTTTCATTGGCAGTGTGGATTTACTCTTTTATATCTACTGTTTTTATAAGCTGTTTATCTTTTACTTAAATAAGAAGTGTTTGAAAGTTCTGCACGAGATGGTTAAGAGCAAAATGAAAGAAAGAAGGGGCATGTGCTTCTACTCAATGCCAACAGAAAACCAGCAAAGGCTGTTGAACACACCATTTTCTCTATCTTACAAAATTAGCAGCTTTCAGTCACTGGGTAACAGTTCATAAACTGATCCATAACATTCATAGATGATCTGTATGATGTAGAACAGTTCTCTAAACTGTGCTCTGGTAACCAGTTCATGTTGTCCATCACAGTAGTTGCACACAGAATATTGGGGTTGGAGGGATTCTATTTGTGGGTTTGGTTTTATTTTTTAGTGCTGCAGTGACACGTAGTTAGCCTGACAAAGGAGCCATTCTCTTGGTGGCCACGTGCATTGCATGCACAGCAGCTGCAGCAAGAGTGAGCTCCAAATAAGACAAGTTCTGATACATGCTGCTTTCAGAGTCTTTGTGTTGCTCTGTGTTTAACAGCGGTATTGGAGCTAGAGATGCTTAGCACAAGTAAATAAAAGCTTAGGGTGATTTTTTTTTTGATTTTTTTTTTTGGGTGTTGCTGGATTTCTGGCATCAGGCACATCCAGGGATTGATATGGAAAGCCTTGTAAGTGTGTGCTCTGCTGTCCCATACAGGCCAGGGGACCAAATGGAACTCCTGGAATAACCTCATCTGGAATCTGAGCTGCTGTATATTCTCCCACTAGGTCCACATTCAGAATTGTGGAAAAACTGTGGATAGAGCCTATTAATCCTATTTTGCCCAGAGATTAATTGTTGTCATGTGCTATTGTAATTTTAATGCCATAATTCCTAGCTCCTTAGAAAACAGATGTTCCTCAGTCTGACTGGCTCCATACCAGGATGTTGTCTTGCTCTATTAACCATGGC
>NW_008674552.1:12997-14986 GCF_000695815.1 Acanthisitta chloris
CTCTGTAAGAACTTGGTGTTGCAGACTGGAGGCACTGTTTTCCTTTCCTGACCTGGTGTTGCTTCTTTCCTGGTGAATCTGAGATGATGTGCTTTCTGTGTGATACTGAGAAATTATAAGAGTCTTTGTGCTAGAAAATTTGGACTTCTGAAGTGGAGTTAACAGGGATTATTAAGGGTTGTGTCTAGATACATATTCTGGAGTATCAACTGGTTTTTCTTCTGTGTAGTGGAATGCTTTGATTGGGAAACTTTAGCAGATTGTGTGAACAGGCAATCATCTTTTTGTAATTCCTTGCTAGGACACGTGTTACTGCAGAGGATCCACCCCAGATCCCTAGTCCGTCTGTAATTTTTTGTTTTGCTCTATCCTGCTGGTCCAAATGAAGCAGTAGTGGAACATGGGTCAGTTCATGAATTCAAGCTTTGGAATACTAGGAGCACTGCAAAGAAAATGAATTCACTGCCTGAAGACAGTCTCCTATTTTTATTTTAAATCAAATGCATATGTTAGGTATTGCTTGTGGTTTTGTTCATAGAATCATAGAATTTTAGGGGTTAGAATGGACCTTATAGATCATCTAGTCCCACCCCCCTGCCCTGGGCAGGGACACCTCCCACCAGAGCAGGTTGCTCAAGGTTCATCCAACCTGGCTGTGAACACTGCCAGGCCTGGGGCAGCCACAGCCTCCCTGGGCAACCTGGGACAGTGTCTCACCACCAGAACAGGGAAAAACGTTTTTCTAATATCTAGCCTAAATTTCCCCTCCTTCAATTTGAACCTGTTAGCCCTTGTCCTACCACTGCAGCTCCTAATAGAGTCCCTCTCTGGCTCCCCTGTGCCCCCTTCGGATACTGAAAGTCTGCTTTTTAGGAGAGGTATTATGATTTTTGTGTTACGCAGACTCTTTTAGGTAAGGTGTTCTTTTTTATTTGAATGCATCATCTGTTTGTTATAAACCATAGGTAATTATCATAGAATATCCTGAGTTATAAGAGATCCACAATGATCATCAAATCCATCTCCTGGCCCTGCACAGGACACACTAACAATCCCAACATGTGTGTCAGAGCATTGTTCTGACACCGATCACCAGAGAGAAGAGGTCAGTGCTGCCCTCCCCTGCTCCTCATGAGGAAGTTACAGACTGCAATGACCTCTTCCCTCAGTCTCCAGCTAAACAGACCAAGTGACTTCAGCTGTTCCTCGTACGGCTTCCTCCTGGCCCTGGACACACTAACAATCCCAACATGTGTGTCAGAGCATTGTTCTGACACCGATCACCAGAGAGAAGAGGTCAGTGCTGCCCTCCCCTGCTCCTCATGAGGAAGTTACAGACTGCAATGACCTCTTCCCTCAGTCTCCAGCTAAACAGACCAAGTGACTTCAGCTGTTCCTCGTACGGCTTCCCCTCGAGGCCCTTCATCTTCATAGATCTCCTTTGGATGCTCTCTAATAGCATAATATCTTTCTTGTGGTACCTAAAACTGCCCCAAGACTCAAGGTGAGGCTGCCCCAGCACTGGGCAGAGTAGTGCAGTCAGCTCCCTCACCCAGTCTGCGATGCTGGGCTTGATGTGTCACAGAACACAGCTGACCCTCCTGGCTGCCAGGGCACATTGCTGCCTCATATTCAACTTGCCATCAACCAGGACCCCAAGGTCCCTTCCCACAGTGCTGCTCTCCAGCACCCCCAGTCTGTCCCTGCATACAGGGTTGCCCTGTCCCAGGTGTAGAATCTGGAACTTGTCTCTGTTAAACTTCATATGGTTGGTTATTGCTCAGCCTTCTTATTTGTCAAGGTTTTTCTGCAGGGACTCTGCCTCTGAGGAAGTCAGCAGCAAATCTCAATTTAGCATCACTGGCAAGCTTACTCAGTATCCCTTAGATCCCTGTGCCTGAGTAGTTTGTGAAGAGAACTGGCCCTGAGCAGAGTGCTACAAGCACACACGCTCATTAAAGGAAAATGTTCAGGACAACGAAGGATTCC
>NW_008674552.1:15016-23311 GCF_000695815.1 Acanthisitta chloris
CTGCCAGAGGTGTTGTGTGAGGCTCCTCTGCTACAGGTCTGGAAGACAGCTGTGCAGCCAGTGCAGGTCATTGCTGTGATCCACTTGTTCTTTCTCCCATATCACATAGGGCTGGAGCTGCTAGCAAGGCTGTCAGTCCCATGCTGTGGGGGAATTCCTGATGAGACATACTTATTTGAGAGTAAGTCTTCACAAACCAGACTCTGTTGATATAATTATTCAATCAGAAATTAACCAATATAGTTATTTTCTAGTCAGAATTAATCCTTATACACAACACAGACAAAAATGATACTTGGTGAGGTTTTTCCTTTGTTTTCTGCATTTTATCTTCACAGAGTACTAACTTCCCAGTTTTGTGAGTTAGTTGACTCAAAGCTCCTGGTGCTGAAATCACCATAGCCATGAATTCACTGGTTGCTTTTCGAAAGTTGGAACTTCCCCCACTAAATTACTACTCTTGCTTCTAAAACCAGACATTGTGATTAAACATTGTTGGCAGTTCGTGGAATTCAAAATCTTGACCTGTATGTGGGATAACACAGAATAACTGTATTTGTCCTGGAACAATCCTATTTGTCCTTTATGGACAGAGGAGGGAGTGCACTGAGCTGAGCCAGTCCTGCTGCACTGTCTGCCACATAGAGGGATTCGAGGGGTCAGGATCTGTTAGAATGGACCTTGAGATAAGATTAACCCTTTGATTTGATAGAAAAGGGAAATAATGACAAGATTGTTCGAGAAGGGTTTGACCTTTCTTCAGGGCACAGTGCAAAACAAGCATATTTTGTTGCTTTGTTTTATTTAGTACTTTGTGTCCTGGCAGATGTGAATGCTTTTTTGCTTTCGTTTGCTTTTAAAAAGAAATACTAAGTCTGGACTGTTCTTGAGGCAGTATCTTGGGAATAACTCAATAATTCTTATTTCTCAGCCTTTGGTAAATAGCTTTGGTGGAATGCATCCTGAATCCACTTAAAACAGTGGGGTTTTCCCCAGTGATATTGATCTTTATCTGTAGAACTTTATAGGATGGTCAACTTGGATGAGACTTAGGTTTCTGATGGTTAGTAAGAAGGAAGAAGTCTCTCAACAACACAAGGACATATGTTTCTTTCAGGTGACCTGTTCTCAGTAGTTTTGCTCATATTTTTGTAAACTGAGGCCTATTCTGGATTTTGTCTGCCTTCATTTTGACAGCCGCTATTGTGGAAAACGCAGATTCAAAATAGCTATAAAGAATAATTGCCTTCAGGTAAGTGCATGGTCTGGGTTTGGCCTAATATTACTTCTTTGCCTCTGAAATTTCAGTGAGTACTAATGATTCTGTAGAAAAACCTGCAGTAGACAGTTAGACTCCTGTAAAGGAAATTCTCCTGAGATCACTGTTCTAAAGATAGCATTTACTTGCATTTTTATTACTATTTCATGGGGATGAATAATTCAAAGTGGTTATTGATTTCCCCCACCTCTTCCTTTTATTTTCCCTCTCTGGTTTCATCGAAGCTATATCCTTGCAGGAAAGCATGTGCTTCGGTGCTGATCTCATCATACCGGAGAGCATAAACCCAGGTGGGAATAGTGCCTGAAATGGATATCTTGTTTGATTCATGTCTAAAGAGCATTCACCTATTTCACCTATTTTTCTTTACTAGCAGGTCTTACAAGAAGAAAGTGTCTGGTAACCATAACATTCCAAACATACATGCAATTTACTAGCACTAGCTTGGGGGGAGTAACGTTTTGTCTTCTTAAATTTAAAATATGCCTGGAAGAGCAGTTCCTGTTCTGTAATCACAGCATATGGGGATTTCTGTGGTATCTCTGCATGTAGAGGCAATTGGATCCTGTGACTGTTAGTTTGTCTTAGAATTTTTAGCTTGTCTTCAGACCTGGATTCACTGTGAGAAGCCTCCAAACAATGCCCATTAAATCTGCCTGAACGTGACAGCTTATGTTTCTGCATCCTCACATAATGTGGCAGAGCTCTTTTTCACTGCTTATAGAAAAATGCCTACAGAAAAATGCTTCACTTCAGCATCTTGGTTTCCAGTTCCAAATATGACATGAAAACAAGGCACCCTGGTGCTTCTATAATCCCCTGATGCTTTTATTAACCCCGGTACAGGTTAATCAAGTCCTCTATAGTCTTTGACACAGCTATGTAAACATGGCAGAATATTCACAACTTTCCCGAATGTATGTTGTCTTGTGCCATTGCCAGTTCTAAATCCAGCTTGACCCTCTTCCCAGCTTCCCTTTTGGTTTTTCTGCCAGCCTTAGCTTCTGCCTGCCATTTGCAGCACCTTCACTTTTGCTCTGATGCTTATTGCTTCTCTCCTAGGATCCTGCTGCAATTTCATCAGAGCTGTCCTACCAGTGCCCTGTCTGTAGAGCAACATGGCATCTGCTACCTGAACAACTGTCAGGACACCTGCTGACTCTGTGCCCCTGGAATGACACTGCCCTCTGTAAGGATGTTAGCAGCCTTTGTGCCTCCATTCAGGCCTTAGAGACAGAGTTAAAACAGCAGGTTCCCAGGAATCCAACCCTTCTTGGAGTATCTCTGTTGCCTTTTACAAGAGATTATAGTCTGCTTCAGAGAAAGAATGTGATCTGAGGCAGTTAAACATGTCTGTGAGGAAAAGATATACCCTCTGCAGGAAGAGGTATCTTGCACCAGATTTTGGCTTTTGTAGGTTCTCTCACATTGTCTTGGTTGCATTTCTTTCTTAGGTTCACTGGCAGACCTGACTTGACCCTTCTCCTTCACTCGCGTGTCAGTGGGGAGGTGTGGGAAGCTTTGCTGAGTCTGTGGATGTCTTTGGGTGCTGGTGGTGGCCCAGGCTGCTGAGAAGTACAGCCAGCTCCAAGGCTGGTAGAAGAAGGCATGGATTTCTCTTCAGGCAGATGTATGCTGCTTGTTGGAAACACTTTTGGAGAAGGCATTCCCTGAACTGGGTGTAATTAGGAAAACACTAGGATTTTACCCAGCATCACTAGGAAGTCACTGGGATTTGATCCTGGTACCTCTTTCCTCTCTGCCATCCTTCTGGGTGCTAAGGAGTTGTGCTGCACTCTCATACACAGACAAGCTGCTGTCCTCACTGTGCTCCAGCATTTCCCTCAGTCCCTCTTTTGATCTTGCTTCTGGCCCTAGCAGTACTAAACTGCTCATGTTTGCTCCATTTTTGCAGCCTTGATTTATAAACCTCTTTATCCTTTCCACTGAGAGTTCTAGACAGGTTGTTTTCCCTAAAGCTTTCCAGTTGCTGAGTTAAATTAGAATCGCCATTTTTAAACCCCTATTTTCTGGGACAGGAGGGACAAGAGTGTTACTGCAAGAAAACTCAAAGCATTCAGGAATTTGTTTAAAGTAGGAATAGGAAGAGGCTGGTAGCAGGTGCTGACAGTCTCTCTGGACCTGCATCAGGGATACTATTACCACAAAAATAAAACCTTACTGGATGAAGAAAATTATATAAAACTAAATTGAATGAATGACTTGGGCTGTCCACCTTTAAACTTGTAAAATTCCACATTAGAGGTGCTAATTCTCATTAGCTCAGATAATAATGACTCCTTGGGCCCCTGAAAGCATCGGAAAGATGACAAGATCATTTTCAAATCAAGCGTAGCCTAAATATGTAACTGTATTGGACCTACAAAGCAGTTGAATGAATAAAATGCTTAAGGGATCAAAGGTTACTTTAAATAGGATCATACAGACAACCAAAGGGTTGTCAGTGCATTTTGGAAATGGTTTCTTAAAAATAATGAACCTTGGCCAAAGCAGAAAATAAATCTTTGATCAGAATTTAAGCAACCATACAGATTAAAAAGATACAAAATTCTGTAAATAAGAAAGGACTAGGAAATAGGGAAGTCTCATTAAACAGCTGCAGAGAAAGATGCAGAAATGTCCAGCAGAAACAAGCATCCTTTAGAAACATCCTAGTAAAGCCTGTAGGATAGACTAAAACTTGCTGTACCTAGACAGAAGTGAGGAGAGCCAAGAGGATTTTAGAAGAGATTTGCCAAAATCTTGAACAAGTCATTGGTTCTTTGAGTTGACTGAAAGCAGACAGCCTGTGGAAGTCAGTAACTGGATAGTCAAAGCAAAGCAATCTTCCGAGAGGATGAATGCAAACAAATGCTTGTGTTCCTTGGCAGTTTTTCACCATCCAGAGTGCTGTGGTGAGAGCTCTGTTGCTGTGGTGAGAGGTGCTACCTCTGCTCCTGAGGTGCTGAGACAGCCGTGTGCAGTGGGGAGCAGGCTGAGGGAGAGGTCTGTGCATTCGGAGCTCTGCCTTTCACACACAGTTGTGGGGAAAGAAATGTACTTAACTCTAATATCCAGGGTATGGCTGGGTCAGGCCGTGGTTATTCTTTGTCCCAAGACTTTGAAGAAGGTAGTATACTCTCCATTAGAATCTCTTTTTATTAAAGCCTTTGGCCTAGAGTTGTATAGAAAATCAGGTGCATTTGAGCATAACACAGTGGGCAGCTCAGAGCTGTGGTTCAGAGAAGCTTGGCCTCTAGACTCAACATGTACTGTAAGTGCTTTAGCTGTAGTTTTTGGACATCTCATGCTTCATAAAGGCACTCAGCCTTTGCCTATATAAAAATGTTCTAAACATCACAGTAGAGAAAAACAAGGAGGTGTGACCCTGGCTCCACCCTGAAATTTGAAAATAGCAGAAAAACCATTTTAAGAAGTGACTTTTGATATTTATGCAGGCCCTGGGTGAAGAGCTGGTCTATAGCTTCTTAGTCTGTATGATCCAGAACATTCCTATCAGTGATACTGACTGCATATAGAACTATATGTGCACTGATTAAATAAGTGTTCACATTGTTAACCGTTTAATTCCATATCCTAGTCAGAAGGGAACTACACCTAACATCCCAGGAAGCTCTGTGGCCTTATAAAGCCCTGTGGACAGGGGACAGAATTTTTCACCCAAAAGACAGGATCTCTGTTTCAAACCATAGCGATTCAGAGACTGCTGTTTGACAAAATGGAGAAAAGTGTTTTAAGGGATTTTAGCATAAGTGGGAAAAACTCCATCTCTTTTTCAGTAGTTGAAACAAATGTGCCCTTGCATCAGAGAATAAGTGTCTAAAATTCCATGTTCAAGTGGCCCTTGAACTTGAACATCAATGAGCCTCGCACCGCACTGGTCCTGGTGACTGGTCTGTGAGGTCCTGTAACTGTCAGACCAATTTCCTGCAGGACTGAAGAAACTGGATGTTCCTGGTCACAGCTCTGTAGGTCTTTCTGGCTTTAGAAAGTTGCAAGTGAAACCAGAAGCTCAGTGGCCTCTTTTTGGGAAGTGGAAGAGCCTTGAAGCTTTTGTTATTAGTGCCCCTTTTCACACTATTTTTAGGCTTTTTGCTGAACAATTGTTGTTTTCTTTAAAAGCTAAAGAGAAGAGATTACCTACAACTGTTATCTGATCGCATAAAGGCAGGAGGGCAGCCTCAAAGAGCATGTGTGCAGGAGGCTTTTTAGGCCACTTAAATAACTGGTGCATGGTAAAGGCAGCAGCTGCTTTAAGAACCTCTTCAGCTTTAACAAGTGTCCTGCTGGTCAAGCAGTACACATATGCTTTGTGAAAAGCTACCATACCTCATGAGTGACTTTTTCTCTGTAAAAAAACACTTGAAAAGAACAAAAATATGCATTACCATTTGCTGGGGCCTGAACACATACCCAAGAACAGAAAAAAGAGGGGGAAAATTAGAGGCAGTAGATGCATCAACTTTCAGACATTCATTTCATAGAGATAATGATTTCTTTCTGATGTAAATTATCAATAGCAATTGGAAGATGCTGAATTTTTATGACATATAAAGAGATTTTGAGGCAAAACAGAGATGAGCATGACAAGATATTGTTGAAACAATATCATTTCCTTACAAAACAAGATCGTGTATGTAAGATAATGAATTTGTCTTTTATATATATTCAAAAGGTTTTGATACACTTAAGGACATCAGACTAGTTCATGCTTAAAAGTGTAGGTATATGACTGTTAACAGGAAGGGATCTTGGAACAATTACTGATATCAGTAAATGTACTGATTGGACAGTAAAATCATATTTTGCTCCTTGAAATAGAATATATAACTATAAAAAAATCAATACAGAAGGAGACCTTGCTGCTTTAAATATCCTGCTAAAGGCTAACTTGGGTCACTGTTGTAACAGGTGTAGAAAAGGGAAAGGCTGTAGAGGTGTGTGTCACTGTCTGAAATGGCCTGGGATGTGTCCCTTCCCCTGTGTGCAGTGGGAACTGCCATCCTGGAGTGCTTTGAAAACTCAGCTAATGGCAGTGCAATTTCCAACACAAACCAGTTCTGACCAAGGCTAACCTCTCTCCCTCCCTTCCTGTGCCAGTGTCACTGCGCTTTGAAGTGACAGGTGTCTCAGTCTTGTGGGGTTATTAGCAAAGACCCAAATAATGCCCAATGGCTGGAGTTGTCCCTGGGCTGTGCCTGAGCAGTTCTGACACCAAAGTGGGTGATGATAACTCCAATATTAAGAAGCCTGGTTTATATGATGCAGTAGTAGCAAATACATCCTCCTGCTTTGTTTTTAGCACTGCTGCATAGCAGCACCTTTTAGGTAATATTCTTTGCTCACCTTATGCATATTTTAGCTAAAATGTGGGGCTGCACATTTGGTTTGCAGTCATCTGCATCCTCACCAATTTTCTTGGTTCTTTACTCCTGACTCCTTACTCAGTTTAACCGTGCAAACCTCTCCAGCTTGTGTTGTGCTAGTTATAGGGGGATGACCTCTGTTTCAAAGAATGTCCATTGTGGTGCACAGGGGATGAGAAAACAAGTCTGAAGGGATGATGAGCAGAGGAGTCCGGGTGCATGGGGAGCAAAGGTAATGTATTCATATTAGGGGGGTAGGAGAGGGACAAATACAGCCTGTGTATGTCTGGGGGGAAAAAAAGGCCATCGGGGGAAGCCAGCTCACTTGTGCCTTGTGCAGGGGTAGGTGTACAGAGAGTACCCTGCAATAGGTATGCTCTTCTGTGACTCCATGGAAATCAGTAAGTCTTTGCTAACTGGTGGGTAAAACATCTTCTAAAGCTAGATTGAATATGATATTTCACAGTTATTATATTAAGGATCAACATAAATGTCTTCAGGATTCCAGATTTTAAAAAAACCCTGGAACATGGGACACTTTTTAAAAGGATTTGGAAGGACCAGGGCACCACTAAGGTTAATGTTGTATTTGTGTTCTCAGTGAAGAGATGGATGCTGGCAGATTTAATCCTGGTGCCGTTCTTTATCGCGGTGAGGGAGGTTCTTACCAGCATCAGTGTCACAAGCAACACGCCCCGAGGCTGTGCGTGGCACACTCCAGCCCACCGGGAGGGGCTCCCAGCCATCGCAGCAGACTGACTGGCATCGGCAAGTCACTGGTGTTACTGCATGCATATTGGAACTGCCAGGTACAAGCCTGGGGTGTGACAGATGTAGTGGAGCAGCTCAGCAGCTCCCATAGCTTGGAGCTATTTTTTTTCATAGTTTGTCCCTAGCGAATTTTCTAATTTTTGGTCTTTTTAATAAGGTGTTACCTGTTTGAGACATACAAACATGTAAGATGTTTGATTCCAGTGTGTTAATTTTTCCTGAGGTTCACAGATATTTGCCACTGATTGGCGTCATCTGAAAGCTACAGAAGAGAAAGTTCTAAATAAAAAAAAAAAAAAACACATCTTTTAACGCTTAAAACAAGATTTTGTGATATTTTTATTCCTGAGCATTCCATTGAGACTGACAGCCCTTGAATAATCACTGAGAGGGAAGGAGACTTGCTATAGGGCAGTCAGGACATCTCCAGCTTTCAGAGTTAATTCTGAAATCTAGAAGTAAGCTGGGATCTTGTGTAAGGCAAGCAGAGCACTGAGAGGGGTTTCAGTTCACACTATAGGGAAAAAAAAGATTACTATTGCCAGCTAGCATGCCGTGGAAGTAATCTGTATATTCCAACGCTGGACCCCTGGGAGGCCTGAGCACAGCAGAGCAGGACCAAGGAGGCACAATTCTCTGCAAGTGCCTTGGAGGTCAAACGGGCTGGACACGGATGCTGGTTATGAAACGAGTTGCAAGGTTGTCAGAAAACGATGTAAACGTTTATCTGAAAACTGTGCTGGAAACAGATCTGCAGAGGTCGGGTTGATGCAGTTCATGCCTCACTCATTCGAATTCGTTGTCTGTGCCGACGCTGATGCGCGGTGTCAGGCACCTCTGTCCCCGGCCCCGGCCGTG
>NW_008674553.1:0-18901 GCF_000695815.1 Acanthisitta chloris
CCATTGCTAACAGTGGAAGAGGAATTTATTTTTATTTTGCTGCTTCAGTAACTTGGAAGTATTTCTTCAGTGTCTTCAGTGTAAGGAATGCAGGTTAATTCTCATCTGTATTGTCAAAACCATGAGCATTTCCTGCATTGAGTGACTACTTGATTTAGAGAACAAACTAATCTCAAATTCTGTCCTAGAAACATTAGTCCAGTGCTGGAGTGCTAATAGTGGCATCCATTCCACATTGCCATTCAGAATCAATTACCTAGCAAAGTTATCTCCTGAAAGAGAAGAGAAATTCTAGAGCCACACAAGAAAAATCCTAGTCTATTTTTATGGTACTTAGTAGAATAGAAAACAGGAGTAGAAGGATTGCTAGTTGGATTAATGCCCAGAAATTTGCACTGTTTAATGGATGGATTATTGTAGAAAGCAAAATTTCTATGCTGTAGAACAACTGCGGTTTTATTCTTTGGATTCTTTTCTTGTAAAAATGTGTGTACAAGCTCTTGTAAATGTAGCACATTTAAATATTTTATATTCACTAATATGGCAAATGTTAATCCTTTGAAGCAAATATATATTTCACCTTTACTTTTTTATTTCTCAAGCTCCTGTAATTATTTTTTTTCTAGAAATGTTCTACTAAAAATTCAATGTGTTATCTCTACTTTGGCTTGCAGTTGCCAGAAGTAATAATCAAATGAAAAGATTGCACAACTAACTGTAAAATACCAAACATTTAAAAGCATAAGAGTGTATCTACATGTATGTGTGGCTAACCTAAATGTTAAAAAGAGAAAAATTAAAAATAAATAGCATATGAATGGGGAAGTTACATTGTCTAGCTGAAACTTTGTAGGAATGTATAACATTTTAGGTTGGACAGAAGTGGTAATAAAGTAATGTAAAATAAGCAAACCTTTGACCATCTCTTCCTTATTTCTTTGTTCATATTTTCTTTAACTGTGCAACAAACATTGGCAGTCACCCCAGTCTGAAGGAGTCCTTGAGTAAAGAACAGTAGCAATAACAACTTGAACTACAAGTCTAGGTTAGATATGCTGTTTGTTTTCTGGGACAAGATGCTGTAATTTTTCCAGATTTGTCTTGCAACTCTTACATTCACAGAAGAAATTCAACTGGAACAAAAAAAAAGGTAAAAAAAAAAAAGAAAAAATTCAGTCAGGATAAAGTTTAAAATAATGATAAGAAAAAAAATAGACTGGACTTTGATCTAGAAGCTTGGGAATTAATACCTACACACTGAAAGTAAATGCCTCAGCTTTAATTGCCTTGGAAATATGGTTTCACTTTGTGTTTAGATGTTAGTTAGTGAGCTGAGGCAGCTAAAAGTTGGTAGAGGCAACTACAACTGAGAAAAAAGTTCCATCTTTCAGTGCAAAATCGGATCCAAAGACATACAACATTTAGAATTGAATAAGTTTAGATTCAAAGTCATACAACATTTAGAATTGAATAAGTTTAATTACTCGAATACTGATTCCTGTACTTTCATGTATTTGCAGCCCCTATGAAATGCAAGTAGAACATTACTACTGTTATTGGTGTCCTGTTGTGTTCTAAAGTAAGACACAGAAAACTTATCCTGTCGTGTTCTAAAGTAAGACACAGAAAACTTCAGATCCTGTGTCAGACAAACAGTGGGGAGAGTTGGGTCCACTGATGAAGTCAGCACAGCCTGTCAGGGACCTATGGACAGATATCCAGTATGGCCTGAAGAGGATAAGGGACTAATTTGCATTCTGACCTTCACTAGAATTTATTTCAAGTTTAATGAAGATATCTCAGAGGCTACAATTATTTCTCCCACTCTGTACCCAAGCTAGAAGTGCAATGCTAGTCAAGAAATGCAAACTTCCAAGTTGAAAAACACACTGAAAAATTTCCAGAACTTTATGACACTGGAATGACAGTTTTCATCCTTTATTGGCATTTTATTTTAACAGGCTAATTTTTATAATTTTTAATGCTTTAATTCCTCCAGATCTCTTTTCGGAGGTACTTTCCTGAAACCAGCAAAATTAGCTAAGGGTTTAAAGTCCAAGGAGTTGAGTGAGAATGGCCTTTTTTTAACATATGTTTTATAATTTTGAAAATAAAATTTTTGGAAAAAGCATTTTTCAAATTATATTGCCAATCAGCATATTTCATTACATAATTTGTGTCAAAATTTTCACCATATAAATATATATATGTATTTCACCTTTGATATGGAGAACTGGTTTATACAGTAAGATTTTTGCATTGTTTCTTTGCAAAATTTTAGTTCTTTCAAATGATTTCCTGGTCATCTGTAACAATGAACTTCAGAAATTTCTGCTCCCTATATAAACAAAATAATTGCTGTTATTGTTGCACTTTTTACAACACACCTTATACCATTATGAAAACTCCCTAAACTCGCTTGATCCTTTCATGTTACTTATAACAAAATGTTTTCCACATAGTGATTAACAACTATTATTCTTTATATTCACTAGGTTTTCTGGCAGTCTGTTTTGCTGTAGAATTAATTAAATGACAATTAGAAATCAATTGCAATGTCCTTGCAGGAAAACTTCACACGTATGTTTCTAATTTAAACACATGTAATCAATTTTCTGCGATCCTTTGACTTTCCTGTCTAAAAAGTTTCCATTTGTCAGTGGAGAAACCTCTAATGGATGGTAGAAAAGTGAGCTGGAATTTAGAAAAGGTGCAGTTAAAAACAGCACCATATCTACACAGTGATGACCTATATCTAAATTCCAGCATTTGTGCTAACAAAATAGAGTTGTAATTGCAGAAATCTGTCTAAAGCAATGAATTCCCTTTTACAAAACCAGAAAAAATGTTATTTTATTTTTTTTAAAAAATTAAGTAGTAGAGTCTCTTTATGAGCCTCTAATTTGTAATGGTTACCTCTTCATGAGAGCTGCAGTATAGAAAGTCCATTTCCTCAATCCCCTGCCCTGCACCCTGCTGTGCCACACAGTTTGCTGCCAGAGTACAAAAGATGAGCTCCTTTTAGAGGAAAATAGCATGGAAGAGTGATTCCAGGGGATTATTTCTAATGGACACCAACTGCTGACAACCATTCATTACACAGAACCAAAACAGAGAATGTTTAAACGAAATCTCTAACATGGATAATGTAGGTATCAGGTCCTAGTACCTGTTGTTTTGCTATACAAATTGGCTTCTGTTGTGCTTGCTGATGCAGAATGAATCATACAAAAGCATATTCTACATATTTCAGTAGTCATTTTTGTCTCTGAAATTAATTTTTTCGCTCTAGTTAAATATGGGTTCTCCTTTTTATTTCTCATATTAAGAAATTGTTACTTATGACATTATTAAACACTTAGAGATGATTGCCTTAAAATGTCTTATATGTGTGTGCATAAAATATTGTGCCATAAGAATAACAATTATATCTGATAATTTTTTCACTAATTCATCTCTGATTAAAGTTGTCTATTCCCCCCAAACTGATAAGATACAAAAGATAATTAATATGTGTAAGATGTTCTGTGAGTTTTCAGTTTTAAAATAATAATTAGTGAGAAATAGTTTCTCTATGATGGGATGTCTTGACAAAATATGTCTGTGTTTAAGTTTAGAAAATGAAGTACAATTCTTGAAGCTCCCTCTGGCATGAATATTCTGAAAGAAAATACTAACTGAGGAAAAAAATGCAAACCACCAAACGTTCTGTTCAAATACTAAACCATTTTGAGAAAGTGTTTCACAGTAAATATGATCATAACGTTATAACATCAATATCAATTAAACTATATATCTGCACAGTTTCTATAAGAGAAGTGTATTGAAATGCCATTACCATCCTATTGGCATATAATAGTAAATATACATTAAAAAGTAAATATTTATTATACATTGCAATAGTTACTTTTTCACAGGCAATGACACTACTTTTGAGGTAGGTGTTAGACATGTGAATGATGTCTCCCTTATTTTTCAGAATCCCCCAAGTACAGGGCAAGAGAAAAAAAGTACTTTTTCAGTTGTGGTTTAATCCCAGCTAGCAACCAAACATCATGCAGCCACACACACACCCTAATGGGATGGGGGAGAGAATCAGAAGGGTAAAAGCTAGGAAAGCTCATGGATTGAGATAAAGACAGTTTAATAGAGAAAGCAAAAGCTGCACACACAAGCAGAGCAAAACAAGGAATTAATTCACTGCTTCCCATGGGCAGGAGGTGTTCAGAGCTCCAGGAGAGAAGGGACCATCATGTGTAATGGTTCCTTGACAAACGCCATCACTCCAGATGTCCTCTCCTTCCTCCTTCTTCCTCTCACCTTATATATGAGCATAATGTCTTATGGTATGGAATATCCCTTTGGTCAGGTTGGGTCACCTGTCCCAGCTGTGTCTCCTCCCAACATCCTATGCACCCTCAACTCCCTTGCCATGTGGCAGTGTGGGAAGCAGCAAAGGCCTTGGCTCTGGGTGAGCTCTGCTCAGCAACAACACAAACATCTCCATATTATCAACCCTGCGTTCTGCACAAATCCTAAACATAGCCCCATACTAGCCACTGTGAAGGAAGTTAACTCTACTTGAGCCCAAACCAGCACAATAAAATTTGGATGGAGACAAGGAAATAACGAGACTGATCAACCTATTGTGAAGAAGTGTCAAAGATGCATCAAAGACTTTAGTAGCAATGAGGAAGACCCTTTGGAACAAGAGGAGGAGCAGTCCCCCTGGTTGGGCACTGCCAAGCATCACCCTACAGCATCCCCAGCCTTGCCTGGGCTAGATCCAGCAGCTCCCCATGGAGCACGAGAGCAGCCTGAACCCCCACAATGGTGGGGGAAGATTCCTCCAGATTCACAGGGGCCATGTGAGGCCACTTGTCCATACTGGTGCCATAGTGAGGGGCTGGCAGGGTCAGGGGTGAATGCACAGCAGAAGCATTAATGTCTCTACAGAAGGGTTTGCACATGGGAGACCTGTACTCACATACTTTGGTGTGAAGGTGGTAACACACACTGCTGGGGCTGAAGGGGGGCAAAATATCTCAGAGGGGCATCTAGTTACACAAATGTATTTGGAAATTTGTAGGAGTATATTAACATCCTACTGCCTGTGATTGTGTTTTATTGGTAGTATTGCTGATGTTGATCCTGAATGTATAGTTGCCTTATTGCCAGTTAATTATGTCTCATTTATTACCTCTCTGATCCTGATCTGATCTGAACTCTGTGAGTTGGACAGTTTTTCTCTATGACAGCAATGAGGTAAATTTGTGGGTAGTTATACGAGCTCAGAGTGAGAGAAACTGCAGAGGAATTTGTTTATAAATTTAGCCAGCGAGTGATAAATGTTGATGTCATAACCATACAGACATAGAAGTTGACCTTACATCATTTTGTGGCAGATTATGGGTAAGAAGAGAGACCGTGAAAGTGCACAAAAATAACTTATACCCTATATGATGAGGGAATGAAAACCAGTTGAGAGATAGAGAAAAGTTAAACATTTCAAGATTATGAAAGCTACTCTTTCTAGTATATAGCAGTTGAATGGAAAACTGACAAGATTAAAATGAATGTTTTTCACTTTGACTTATGTGTTGATTCATTAAAAACTGTGAGGTTTTTTTCTGACAAGAAAGGATTTAGTTGAAAAATATCTAACAGGCTCCAATATGGTCAGAAGAACTGGTTTCCTTTTGGTTTAACGGTTTTCATGTGTATAGTGGATTTTGGGTTTTGTTTCTGAGTTTGCCAGAAAAACCTGCAAACTCATCAATTTTTTCCCTAAGTTTTAACACTATGCTGCTGAATACTACAATGTGTATTAATTAGTCCTAAAATCTGGTTAGCTAGTGGTCCCTGAAATTTATGCTGAGGTTGTTCCCAAAGGTTTTTAAATTCTAACAGCCACAGTTTCAATTTTCTAATTTAGCCTTCATCTGGACATATCGAAATTTATTCTCTTATTCTCCATAGCTGTCCTGTTTGTCACCCACACTGAAGAATATTAAAATTTAGGCTCCAGTAGAGTCATTTTGCTTTAAATCACAAAGCTATATTCCTAAACCTAGACTTACTTGAAGTTCCCTGATGATTATTTTCAATTAAGTGAATATCCTGCTGTTATCTCTAATTTCTGGCTATCAATCATGATGACAATAAGCAGCTGAAGCAAATTATTTCACATGATTCCTCTGAAGCAAATTATTTTGTATGATTCTTCTGAAGCAAATTATTTCGTATGATTCTTCTGTTTGCTTCGATCACACCCAAATGGCTAGGGCTCCATTTTATGAGGAAGAAATTTGCAAATTATTTCGTATGATTCTGTTTGCTTCCATCACACCCAAATGGTTAGGGCTCCATTTTATGAGGAAGAAATTTTCCTTTGAATCCATTTATCTATTCATTCATCAGGTTGAGATCTATTAAAAGTGTTCTAAACCTCTTTTCAGGATTAGACTATGAGTCACCATGTGCTATGTATTGAATTTCCAAGTTGATCACTAGTTTACTTCTTGATTTCAGATCTGTGCACAGCACAGAACCTCACCCAGTAGGATTAGAAAGAGATCTAAGAGCATCATCCAAACACTACAAACCGAACAAAAAGAAAAGAACAAAGTTTTTAATAGCACAGATGTAGTTATGTCCAAACCAAAAGAAAAGAACAAAGTTTTAATAGCACAGATGTAGTTATGTCCTTGTTATTATTATTTTAAAAAGCATTCCCAAGGAAACCTGGAGTTCAGATATGCCATGTCCTACTTGATTGTCACATGCCAGACAACTGTGTTTAATTCCTGATGGGTACCAGGCAGTACATGTTCCTCCCCTGATTCCCTTAATGGCAAGAGTTGGACCAAAAGGAGCAGGCACAGGAATGTTCATCCTGTCATCTTTCCATCACCCTGGGTTAAGAAATTTGGAATGGGCCATTATCAGTGCTCTAGCACTATGGATTTAAGGTTTGGTTTGAATAAAGAACAGTCCATGTACTAAATTTACTATTTTGAAGTGTGTGCAGCAAACAATATTAAGTCCTGTTTCACGATGATTCTGAACCAAAGTGTAGTAATCTGCTTTAGTTGTAAAAACCTTAGTTCTTTCTTTCTCACAATTGAGCAGTATGGTGCTCCATGGAACCTCTAGGGAGGAAGCCAAATTTCTATCTTCTTCTTCTTCTTATGACTTTTTTTTGTCTCAATTACCTTAGAAATATTTGCTGAAAACACAGGGTAAATATTTACATATGACATTTTGGGAGACAGTGAAAAATGTAACTTGCTTAAAGATGTGAAACTTTTTTTGAGGAACTTCCTTTAAAACAGTGTTGATCATGATATCTTTACTTGTGAAATAAAGAACAAGGATTTTTAAACCAGATTGTACCCCATTTTATCTTCTTTTCATAATTCTGTTGTCATTGGGACACCTTTTCTCAAACTCTTAAATATAATTATGGTACTTTCTAACCAGTGAATGATTATAAATCTGTAGATTAACTTCATGTGAAAATGCATTTTTTTCCTTCATATCTATGCTGTGCTGACTAGGTGTTCTTTTCATACGTTGAAAGAGTTAACTGCTCCAGCAGAGGCACTAGATAAAATATTTTTGTGACAGTTGACAAGAAAATGAGATAAATAATATTTGGAGACACTGTGAGGACTGAGTTATTTCATAAGTTATTTTTTCATTGTCTTATTTTCTGTGTAGTTTGACAAGATTTCATGTGCATTTTCTCATCTGAATATATATATAAGAATTTCCCTGACATAAAGAAAGTACAGATTACTGAACATGAGATTTTGCTCTAGATTTCTATGTATAATTTAATTGTTTATTTTCTGGGACTTCCTTGAAACGTTTTGGCTCTCAGGAATGCTGTTTATTTTTATTTGAGTAATTGGGTATTTTAGTTTCCAAAGCCAACTAAGGGATTAATAGATACAAATTTAGATCTATAATTTATTCTCTATTGTATTGCTCTTATAAAGGACATAAAATTTAGTTGAAAAATTTTCTATGGAACATAGCCCATGAGACCATATATTTCAGGGAAGGTGATAATTTTCTTGGTATATTTTATGTTGTAAATCCTGTTCACTGGTAACATGTGAAAAACAGCATTTCATTTTGAAATTTCTATCATACATTCCTTAAATTAAAACAACTGTACTGACGAGGAATATTCTGATCAATCAAATGTTAATTCAGTGCCAAATTTTCCACAAAAATTTGGGATCTCAGATATTTCTGCAAATCAGATATTTCAATGTCCAGACAGTTTCATTTAAAAATTGCATTTTATTATGTGAGCTGGTTGACAATATCTTTTATACAACTTGATAAACAGTGTATGAATAATTCATTCATACATTGGTACATTGATAAATTGATCTCTGAAAACACAAAAATGATGTAAATTGTAGCATATATCCTTTGTATGTAACTGATATGAACTTTAGGTCTAACATACTGATGTGGTTACTCAGTTGAAAGGAGAAACAAAAGAATTTATAGTTTTACACCAAAAATGTCCACCTGCTTCTGTGTATCACATATTTTAATTCTTTTTGACCTCCAGTCTCATTCACATTCTGTAATTCTTACATTATTTTTCTAAAGATGCTATGGTGGAATTGACTAAAATTGGCCACCTGACATTAATGCTATCAAGGTTTTATTAAAAATCAGTCTTTTAGAAAAAGTGCTTAGGCACATTTTTTATACATATCAAATATTACACGACATGTATGCATTTTTTTTCTCTTATGACCAGTGTAAAAAAAGCTCTGCAACATTATCACTGCAATGAGTTATGCTTTTTAACTAAGTTTCATAGATTTTCAAAAACCTGACATTATTATTGCCATTGTAAAGTATTTACCAATTTTTTAGTCTTTGTTTTTTTTGGTCACTTTGGTTCTTTTTTCCATTTCTGATCTTCCTCATCTCTTTCACAAAAAAGTGCAGTGCTACCCGTCCATGACAGCTGCAAAATCTGCTACATTTCTAGACTCTTAAAATCAAAGTATCATGGAATCAAAAGTGCTTATTTATTGTTCTCATCAAATATAATCTGCTCCACAACCTCAGGAGAATCAAAAGTGCTTATTTATTGCTCTCATCAAATTTTTCAATACTGCAAATATAATCTGCTCCACAACCTCAGGTTTGGACACACTGGTCACACTCAGAATCTTCTGGCTAATGAAGTTCCACTTTTGCTGTACTCTCAGTACTTCCAGTTTCTCTGAGTTGGCTGCTGTTCATTAGAGCTCCCACCCAAACTCCCCATTTCCCTCTCTCTTTGCTTCTTAAGCAATTTGTATAGTTCTCTTCCCTAGTTCCAGTGCACCAGCTCTAGCTAAGGTCAAGCAAAAAGTGGTGTTTCATCAATATTAATATTTTATATTTCATGGTAATTTATACGGAAAAAAATCAGTCTAAATTTTATCTGGGTTATATTATTGAGACCAATACTAACACTAGGTTCATTTATTACAAACTTCAGGTTAGACATGCTGCATCTGTTTATTGTCTGTGCTTGTCTAGATTTTTGCCCTCTTCATGAAAATAACAACTTTTATATATTTTTGTTCCCTTCAAGCTCATATATACAATTACCCTAATTTTGCTGTAAGGGAAACATATGGAAGACATGAGTGATTTAGCTAAGGTCAAATGGGATAAATAATTTCCTCCAGAAGTTTGCCCACTGTTGGGGCCTCCTTTTTACTTATTTTTTATCTTCCCAAGGGGCTATACTTAATCTGAACTATGTATACCTGAATGGCAGAGCAGACACTGCTGGCAGAAATGTGTCTGCTTCACTTTAAGCATTAAATTATAATTTTCCCCCTAATAAGGACAAATAATAGGATTACCTATGAAATCCAAAAGGGCAGTAACTGCATTTGTATTCTGTATTTGTCTACAGTGACTGCTGAAAATATAAGAACAATGTAGAAGATAATTAAATTGGTTTGGGGAACATTAGAAGATTTTTTTTGCATAATTTTAAAAGGTTTTAGCCAATAAATTTTTATTTTAAATTTAAAAAACCAAACAACATTCAGATATGAGAATAATATGTTTTTAAAATACTGCATTTTAAAATACTGGTAATACTAGAAAATTTATGATTCCTCACTTCAGGAAAATTAAGATTGCAAAAAAATCCCCAAGTCACATAGCTACATGAAAATGGATAAAGGTATATTAATGTGGTTTTGTAATATATATGTATATGTGCATCTTAGCTCACTTTACAAATATTACCATATATTAAAGCATTACCTTGAATCAGTATTCTGGAAGATAGGAAAAATGAGGTAAAACACAAGACATAGTCTGGTTGGGAATGAATAATTAGGCTTTCTAAAGGAACAGTGTATGAGTAGGGAAAAAATATAACTAGTTATATCTAGTGGTATAACAAACTCACAAAGTTTGTTCATTCCATTTCCAAATTCAGAGCTTAATGGTATCCTAAATTACTGAAGTCATTAGGTGACACAGAAGGAGTGGAGTCTTCTAGTACTTACCAAAGAAAATCCATAACCTGTGTCAGGATCTTCCAGTACTTGCCAAAGAAAATCCATAACCTGTGTCAGGTATGAAGCTGCACTTAGTTGCACTAGACAACTGTCATTTTCTGATCATTTTCTTTAGTGAGTATTTTTCCACAGCACATTGAAATTACACTAAAGTGTCCATTTTGAGCAATGACTCTGTTCTTTAGGAATTGCAAAAAATTATCATCCATTAATGTTTGTGTGACATTAGCCACATATCTACTCTAAATTATTGAGCTTAAACCAAAGGAAATAATTTGATTTTCTAGTATTAGCTCTGGTTGTTTTTAGATGCCGGAGCAGTGAAATGAACGACAGACATCTTATCACTTGGATCCAAAATCACAGAATGAAGTTAACATAGTAGGTTTTGACTCTGGGAAACACATAGGAGGAAACTAATATCCTAGCTGAATACTAACTGCTGCTACTGACTCTGTAAGTGATTCAAGTTCCAGATGTAGCTTGTTCAAAGCAAGGTCAAGAAGTACTTCATGGACTACATTGTGGGCTTTATACTTACTTTCCAACCCCAAAACTATATTCTTATGTTCCAGATGACATACAGTGTAGTTAAAGGCTATAAAAAAATTGCTATAGATAAGAGCCAAGCAGCACTGAGCAATAAAAGTACAAATTTGGTGGATTTAGATGCATATGTCCAACAGAGAAATCAAGAAAAGCCTTCCAAAAATGGTAAGCAGCATCAGGATGCATAAACATTTACATGAAAACTCATCTAAACATCGGAAATTTTGCTGCTGTTCATGCCCTGAAGTCTCATTGTCTGGGCTGAGATGAGCATCAGATGCTGAGCCTGGGTTAATCAGCCTTGTAGAGAAGACACATGAGCTTGAGGTAATACAGTTGTATGGCTTCCTGGCCATATTTGCTTCAGATCTAGCCAACTCTGGTCTGACTGTGACTATCTGCTATGTCAGAACAGTAGGCAAATGTTCAGGTTGAGCCACAGAGGAATGTCAGCAAGCATCTGTCTCACTCATTCTAGTTCAGCTACATATTAGTATGTCTTCAGTTCTAGTTGTCCCTTTTCTGGTTTAGACTCTAGTGACTGTGTTCTCCATAACCATCTGAAGGTTTCAGTCACAACTGGTATTTCATGCAGGACTCACCAAGCACAGACAGGTTTATTTGGAGGAGAGAATGGCAGAAGTATAACAGTGATCTGTGCAGTCACAGTAGCCCTGATAAGGGCCAAGATAATCCCAACTGGAATCGTCAGACAGGAGGCATCACCTTGGGAGATGGATCTCCACGTTAAAGTGTTTCAGACTGCTATGGAACTCCTGTCCTTCCTGACACAGACAGAAGCCAGTGGCCAGTGTCTGCTCAGCATACACATGCAGCACAGCCCTACACATTCCCTGAAGGATCAGAGATTCTCTAGTGTAATGCTACATGTGTCAGAAACGTCAGCAGCCTGTCAAGGAGAAGACATCCTGTCAGTTTCTCCATAAATCCTTACTTACTGTGAAGCCTTTTGACCCAGTTTTGTCATCTGCAGTGGGTCTGTGCTGACTCCTTTTTTTAAGGGATATCTGCAATTTTTAAAGAATATTAGCCGTGGACTTCCAGATTTTCAATAGACACTCTTATTTCCCAATCAGTTGCTTGGAGTGTTTGCTGCTGGACTTTTTATTTTCTTCTGCATCTCTGTTCACTTCACAGCCACACAGTACTCGAGCCAGCAAGCACACAGCTGTGAACAGGCAAGGGCAAGACTCAGTTTTGCACTTGGAAATCAGTTCTGCAATTGCTGTGGCTGCAATTCCAATTTTGTTAGAAACTAAAGCTTTAGAAAGGCACATCATAACCAAGAAAGCCAGCATGAATCCAAACTTAATAACATTTCTAAACCCATACCCCCTGTGAGCCACCTTTCTCAAGTCACTCATGAAAACAGTCTAATTAACTCCAGTGTGCCTTAGACAGCTGAACAGAAGACAAGACTGAGAAAATTGTGATGTATATTTTCTCCTTTCCCTTTTTGTCTTTTGACAGTGAAATACTTTGTGGATACATAGTTCCTTTCAAATGAATATTTTGCTTTTCCAGATATTGTAATTTATCTTCAGAAAAAGCAGCATACCAAGCAGAGAAAAAAGATGCTTCCATCCCCATCCTTCATGGTAAGTCTTAAGGGAAAGGATAGGGACGTTTTGTCTTCCTCTGGCATATGTCTAATGACACATATTATGTTATATATAAGAACTACAAGAGTTATTTGCAATCTCTTGGATCCTCTTATGCTGTATCTTACTTGCAGGTCTGATTGGACTCCAAATTTAGATCATTGCTCTCAAAACTTCCTGAGAAGAAGTGGAGAAGGAGGTGCAGAACATTTCTCTCTGTTATCCAGTGACAGGACAGGTCAGAATGCTTCCCAGCTGTGTCAACGGAGGTTCAGACTGGACATCAGGAAGCATTTCTTTGCCAAGAGGGTGCTCAAATACTGGGATAGGTTTCCCAGAGAGGTGATCACCACCCCAAGCCTGTCACTGTTTAAGAGGCATTAGGACAATGCCTTTTATAATATAACTTTTCATTAGGCTTGATGTGATCATTCAGTTGAACTAAGTGATTGTTGCAGGTCCCTTCCAATTGAACCATTCTATCCTGTTAAAATCTTACAAAGATGCAATTTGTAGCTTTATCAGTAGTTTGAGAATGCTTCTGTAAAATGTTTATTTTGTCTAAATGTCATTACAGTCCTAAGTGAATCAAGACAACTGAAACCTTCAACCCTTATATATTATCCTACAGTCATCTCCTACTCTAAGAATGAAAGCATTGCAAACTGCAATAATCAGGAAATGCTCAATATTTTGTTCAAATTTTCATGAATGATACTTGCTGTATTTCAAGGAAGCAGTTGATGCAGGGACAGTGAATAGAAGAATGAGTCACAGAATTTCTGAACAGAATAACTCCTTTGATTTCTATATTAACATGCTTACAACTAAGATAATACCTGTCTGAGTGACACTGGAATTGTTTTGACATTGAAATGCATGGCTTAAATTAAAAATGTGCACTCTGCAAATCATTAGCGAGTTGGGAGGCAAAGAAATTCTTCATTAGTTATTGGCTTCTTGTCATTTTTTGAACAAAGGACAGTAATTAAATGGTGAGATACAGAATTATTGGCTAGGTATTTGACACTTGTAAATTTATTCAAATAAAGGAACTGTGATCATACTCTTTACCCAAACAGTTCTCCAGTTCACCTTAAGAAATTATAGCCAATAAATGTATTAGTTTTTTGCAGAGCTGAACAGGAGATATTTTCCTCTTTCTGTGAATAGATTTTAAACACTTGTCTGTTGTCCACTGTGAGAAAATCAAGATTTCAGGTGTCTTCTGTGTAAAACTCTTCACAGAAAACTTTCTTAGAATAGCTCAACCTACAGGGCATTTATTAGATTTATGGAAGAAGAGCTCTACTCTGTATTATATTGATTCTTTGAGTATCTATTCAAATTAAATAGATCTAGTAGAAGAGCTTTGGAAAATAGAAATAGATTAGTGAATTATTTGAAAACTTATATGGCATCTGTGAAACTCTTAGTCCATATTCTTCAAATGCTTTTTTTCTTTATACCAAATTAGAATCTAGAGACAGGACAGCCACAAAATCAGTCTGGTTTTGACCTGATTTATTTCCTGGTCATAGGAAACACCTAAAAATATTTTCTATTCATCAGAATTTTCCAATTAAAATGATTGCAACAATTTTCAATGGGCCCTGGTTTCCACAGATGTATATGTGAACTCATTTCTGAAATATAGATGTTTAAGGTTTACAAATGTAATGTTGACAGTTTGTGCAAATTCTTTGACTACAGAAATCAGTGCAGGCTGAAAAAGTGCCATGAATTCTAAATAGACACTGTTCTAATTTTTTGGTTTCCTGTTCTTGATGAGAAAATCCTATTCAATTAATTGAAACCAAAGCAAAATGTCCCCTAAAATTTTCTGTTTTCTGATAACCCTTAATGTTCAGAATCGGAGATTGCCGTCCAAGTTTTCTGAATAATTCAATGTTTTATATTCTTAAACTTCAGATAACCTTTAGCAATCATTATAGTTGCAATCCTGTAATTGAAGGACATGATGTCCATTTGGGTCTTTGCTCTTTGGACAAGACAGCCTGGGGCAGGCTGTGAACTTATCTCAATTAGCATAGAGAAATTATGGACACAAGAATTACTTAGTTTCTTCTTAAGTCTTCTTGTTTTCAGACAGCTATTTTTTCTGCTCTCTTTAATTCTCTTCACACACAGTAGTACACAATTTACAGATTTAACTCAAAGTTTATTCATAGCCCAAATAATAGAAACTCTGTAAGATATTTTAAGACCAGATGAACCCATTGATAGAGATGAAAGGTTTGTGTGTTTGCCTTAAAATTTTAGACAATTATGAAATACATTATTTTCTCATAAAATATGTATGCATACACTCATGGTCCTCACAGATTCCTAGAGAGAGATGAAGTCATAATAAGCTTACTGAAAATGGAGAGGTAGAGAATGATTTCTAAAATTTCTTAGGTTATTTCTTTTCCTTACACTGATGGTTGTTACTGTAATGGAATTGTTGCAGATTTCAAATCAAGTATGATTATTCAGACAGCAGAGGAGGATAATTGAACACCAGAGCCTTTTCATTCTCCTTTCTCCTAATAAGAGATACTTTCATGGACCAAATGAGATTATTTCTCTTCTGTATGGTCTTGGACCTTAAAGATATTACTATGCAGGTATTTTCTTCTCTCTGTATAGCCTCTTTAGCTCTGAATTCCTTGAAATGCAAACAAAGCCATTAAGCATTTTGATGCTTAGTAATGGAGTGCCTACAAATTAGAGACTCACCTCCCAAAATGAAGCACATAATGTTGTCTTAGATACCCAGATATTCCTCTGGTCATAATACCAGACATGATCCCATAAGGGGAAATCACAGCAGTAGTGAACTGAGTAGGAGGGACATCAGAGTCAGGCAGGAGAGAGACAAAATCCCACCTTGGCCTCAGAGGACTATCTATCTCAGTAGGCACTACTGTGACAAGGGGATTTTAGATTCTAATCCTAGATTTCACAAATTACTTAAATCCTAAATTTAGAAAAATTAAACAAGTTAAAAAAAAAAAAAAGCAAAAAAAAAATCAGGAAAAGCTCAGGTCCTTCAGACAATCTAATATCTGAATTTTAAAACAACAGTGACTCATCTCTAATGTCTGTTGTGCTTTTAGAGTGTGATTACTAATTTACACCTCAGTTCAGCAACTGCTAAGACAGAGTTTGGTCATCCAAAGTTTAGACACATCAGTCTTTCAATTCTCATTTATAATGATCTGATTTTAGCAATGGAATGGAGAGCAGAAACTCTTTGCTTGTTTCATAATTTAGTAGCTTGGGAACATGTCTGAGATTTGAGAATTTAGGTTTGTGAATTGAACTCTTGCAATGAAGTGGCTTAAGGTTTGCTTCAACAACTATATTGGCAAGGGCTCTCTAGTATGGGATGACAAATGCCCTTGAGAGATAGGTCCTAGGGAGTGATTTCACAGGGACAGCACAGATTAAGGTCAGAAAGATTTTGCCTGAAATCTTACTTGCCAATTTACCCAAGGCAGCTTAGCAAGGCTTGGGCGTTTGTGGCAGGAGAGCAATAGTATTTCAAAGTGTGGTTAAAGTTTCCTTTCTAAATGCCTGGACAGTTAACTAAGAACAAATATAAGAAAAGGAAAAGGAAAAAAATTCAAATCCAAACCCAAATAAAGCAACAACAACAAAACACCCAACCCAAACAAAACAAACAAAACCCACAAACTCAACTGACTCCTGACTGCAGATTACCATAGCATGAATATGTATCACGCAATGTCCAAAAATATGCTACAGAAACTGTGTAAAAAACCTACAAAAGAGGATCTCTTTGCATATTTACAGATAACTAACAGGTTACCTACACATCCCTTCTCATTGGTATATTTTTTCTTTAAATCAATTGGGTTAATTCCATGCCTTAGATTTGAAAATTTGGAAAGTAATCATCAGTCTCTGCTTCATAAAAATATTAAAGAAATAAATCAGTGGTTTGTATTAAAAATCTGCTTCCACATCTGTATTGGAATATGTTTGTTTCCTTATTTGTTTAAATACAGGAGTGGGTCTTACTCTTGCTTAGTGGGAAACTGATGAGAGGAATCTTGGAATTAAAGTCTCAGAAATGTAACTAAAAGAATCTTGATGTCTTTAATTCTGAGTGTGGATAGCTATCAATATTTAAGTCACAGCCTCCACCCTCCAAGGTGGAAATACAAATTTCTTAAGTTTGTTCTTTTTTTTCCCCTGTATAACTTGCCAAACTCAAACTTTAAATGTGAAAGCTTTCACTTATAGCTATAGATAGCATATTTTTAGTAAAATTAAAGTTGCAGCACTGCTGCTATTCCATGCACTTTTCTCCCAGGAAGGAAAATGACAAACCTCCTACATACAGAAGCAGATTTTTTTTTTCTTCAAATAATTTGGTATCCTTTCAAATCTAACCCATTTTGCATATATTTTTTTTGTAAATTTGCAAGTATAATTTTTAAATAAGCCCAAAATTCACTACAGGTGGGCCATTCTACTCATAGTAAAGGTAGGAATTTCAAAGGGGCAGGGTTCTCACTCCTCTCTACTCTTACTTATAGATTCTCCAGCTCAGGCTTCTCTCTGGAATTCAGTGACACTATAGTCACAAAAGTAATGAGTTAGTCTCTTGAGGAAAGGATTTTCTTAGGACTCAGGTACTCCAGTTACAGACAGTTTCCCCAAAATTCATTGCCTGAAGAGAATGATTCTTTGCCTCTTCATTGCCCTGAGGCATTTACTAGGATAATGAGATCAGTCATTCATTTCCTAAGGCAAACTGGGGTCTGTGGACTGCCAGTGAACCATGGATCACATGGTGATGCCCCATGGAAAGCTGTCTGGTTGCAGCATGGCAGCTTTTCTCCTTGTTCCAGTTGCTCTATTCCACTAAACCAAATAGAAATACATTAAATACTTCTCTATCATTATTTTCCCTTGAAGCAATCCCTGCTGATGCCACAGGGATCTTAAGGGTTCTGAAGTGAGAGAAATAGTCCAATATGCTTATAAAATGTTGTGGAGGTTACTGAGACAATCTTTCCCTTACCAAGTTTTAGGAATAATAAAAAAACTTGCTAGTTTAGGCACAAAACCATAGCTAAAAATACAGGCATATCTACACCTTTCCATGCTTATAATCTATTTATAACAGAAATTGATTTAAGTGACAAAAGGAGTCATCTTCTTGGCATGCACTGGGATGTAGAACTGGAAATCCCTTGAGAAAGTTTTCTTCCCTGTTTTGACACAGTGTCAAAAGACAGGGAATGGATTGATCATTGTTTCGAGATTTTTTGACTTAATTTGATTTAAATTCTGGGAAAAACTCTGCAGCATGTTTGTGAAGGTGGTTTGCCTGTGGTGACTACTGAATCAAACCAGTCCACATTTCAGAGGGCACAAAGTACTGCACTAGCTTCAGTATGTTCCTAATACTTGCAGCTTTACATTAAGATAATGCTAATTATTATAATTAAGTCTCATGTTTCAGTCAGCCACTAGGTGTGGGACAGCCTGTTTGACATGGTGAATAACTGGACAGATTTTCTTCCTTCCTGTGTCCTAGAGCATCAGCAGTTTGCTGGATTTGAAGGCAGAACAAAACCTGGTGGGAAATATTCTGATATCTTCTTTTGGTACTCAGCTGAGGAGTTTTACTTAGAGACTGACAGGAAAGAGATTACTTAAACTGGGAAGTGGAAGAAAAGTAGGCCTAAGTAAGTTTGGAAGGGCTCTTAGCAAGAATTTGTAACTTTTTGATAACTTTGCCCTATAAGGAAATAAAACCAAAAAAGTACTGAAAGAGTTTAATTCAAATGAAGTAATTCTAATTAATCACACAAGAGTTTCTCATGTTTATTTTTCATTTCTACTTGAGCACATTTGAATATAACAATAATCCATCTGTGTTTACGTATGTAACTGTTTCTCTTCACAAAAGTCTTTTGACTCAGCAAATCCAAAAGAACTGTGAGTTTATTGTTCTAACCTAATACTCTGTTCTGGTTTTGGCTAGGATAGAGTTAATTTTCTTCACAGTTGTCGTGGTTTAACCCCAGGCAGCAGCCAAGAACCACACAGCTACTCACACACTCCCCCACCAACGGGATGGGGGAAGAATTAGAAGGGTAAAAGCTACAAAAACTCATG
>NW_008674553.1:19320-52165 GCF_000695815.1 Acanthisitta chloris
TAGCCTCTGTGAAGAAAGTTAACTCTACTTCAGCTCAAACCACCACAACAGTAGCTAACATGGAGCTACATTTTGGATTTGGGCTGGAGGTGGTGTTGATAACACAGGGATGTTTTAGGCTAACATGGAGCTACTTTTTGGATTTGGGCTGGAAGTGGTGTTGATAGCACAGGGATGTTTTAGTTTTTGCTGAGAAGTGCTTACAGTGTCAAGGCCCTTTTTGCTCCTCACCCCACCCTGCCACGGAGGAGGATGCAGGTACACGAGTTGGGAGGGGACACAGCTGAGACAGCTGACCCCAACTGACCAAGGGGATACCATATGGCATCATGAGCAGAATATAAAGTGGGAGGAAGAAGAAGAAAGTGGGGGATGTTTTGTGTGATGTCTTCCCAAGTGACTGTTACATGTGCTGAGTCCCTGCTTTCCTGGGGAAAAACATCTCTATCCATGGGAAACAGTAACTTAATTCCTTGTTTTGCTTTGCTTGTGTGCATGGCTTTTGCTTTCCCTATTAAACTCTTTATCACAAACCAAGAGTTTTCCCACTTTTCCCTTTCTAATACTCTCTCCCATCCCAACAGAGAGGAGTGAGAAAGAGCCTGTGTAGGGCTTAGATACTGTCTGGGTTTAACCATGACAACTAATAACTTTATGTGTCCAAACAGGAACAGAGTAAGCAAGATTTTGATCTTAGTGCAATCATAATAAAAGCTGAAAACTTTAAATACAATATATAAATATATAAATATGAAAACTCTTGAGAATTTCAAAACCACTAAACACTTTCACCAAAACAAGCTTGTTAAGGCACATTAAACCTATTCAAAATTAAATCATCTTCTATGGCAAGAAGAACTAAGACAAATTAAACAACCAAAATGACCCAGAAAATACATTTTATTCTGTAACAGTTTTGGGTTTTTTCAATTTATAACTTATTTTTTCCCCTCTAGTTCTGTTTTCAATGAAAGACAAAACGTTATTTATAGATTTTTTTGGGGCTCTAATTCTGTTTTCAATGAAAGAAAAAACGTTATTTATAGATTTTTTTGGGGTCTAGTTCCTCTTCTATAAATTTCATTCTATTGGCAGTGCTATAAATTATTTTCAAGCAGCTGTAAGACAAAGGGCTTTACATGATTTCAAGGGATTTTGCTTGCAGTCCTGAACATTCAGGTTTTATTCAGCAGGTTTCTGAACACCTTCATCTCATAGAGCCACAAGTTTTAGTAGCTAACAAGAGTATTTAATAGAAGCTCTCATTACCTCTCAGGGAAAGACTTCATATTACACACATATGCTTAAGCTCTGGAACCTATTTAATACTAAATTGCTTGTTTAAATATAATTTACACAAAGTTAAATGAGTAGTTTCAACATAGCGAAAATATTTTTATCTAATAATGAAACATGAAATCCTACATTTAGCTTTGCTAATATTTTCATATTAATATGTTAAAAAGTACCATTTGTTTTCCATTCATTTGTAAGTATTTGCAATGCATTAACTTTCCTGTAATTATAGGTTAAGTTCTAGGGCTCTATAAAACTTCCAGGAACATTCACAACTATAAATGAAGTAGTCATATACTTTTCTTTGTTCATAGGTACATCTCAGACAAAGATTCTCTTTGACACATTCCTAGGCAGAAAGGATTTTTTTTAGATCCTTTCGAGATTAGTCCAATTGAAAAACAAAGAAACAAGCAAATTACCAATAGAATAGGTAGGAAATTAGGTAACAGGCCACACTTGTTTTTCACTCAGACTGGCAGTCTGTCAAAAGGAATATTGATATATATATCAATATATTGGGCCTCATGCTGTTCAACACCTTCATAAATGGACTGGACAATGGGACTGAAAGTTCCCTGACCACATCTACTGATGTAGCTGGGTGGTGAGGTGGATGTGTTGTAAGGAAAAGCCATCTTACACAAAGAGCTAGACAGGCTGAAAAAAACAGTATGAAGTTTAACAAAGACAAGAGCAAAGTCCTACACCTGAGGCAACAAAATCAAAGTTCCCAGTACAGGCTAGTTCTGTGTGGCTGGGGAACATCCTTGCTGAGAGGGACATGAGTCCTGGGAAAAAGGTTGACCATGGATCAGCAGTGCAGTGCTGCAGCCAAAAAGACAAATCACTTCCTGGGCTTCATCTGCAGGTCATTACTAAAAGAGATAGAGATGTGATCATCCCACTCTACTCAGTGTTAGTCAGGCTGCACCTAGGGTATTGTGGGCTGTTTTGGTCTTCACAAATCAAGAAAAATGTGCTCAGATTGTCTCTTCACAAGGAGCCACATGGAGAGGACAAAGGGCAATGGGTGCAAGATGCACTGGGAAAGGTTTCAACTCAGCAAAAGAAAAAAAAATTTTTACAGTTAGAAGTATCATTCACTGGAATAATTTCTCCAGGAACATGATGGCATATCCATTGCTGGAGATTTTCAAGATATGATGGGGCACAATACTAGGTAATCTCATCTGGGCTTCTGTTCCCATATAAAACTGAACCCAATACTAGATAATCTTATCTAGGCTTCTGTTCCCATATAAAACTGAACCAGATGATCTTTTGAGGTCCCTTTCAACCTGGATTGTTCTATGATACCATGGAACAAAAAAATGAACTAAACTGATGAAATCCCAGCTGTTATAATCTTATCTAGGCTTCTGTTCCCATATAAAACTGAACCAGATGATCTTTTGAGGTCCCTTTCAACCTGGATTGTTCTATGATACCATGGAACAAAAAAATGAACTAAACTGATGAAATCCCAGCTGTTCCAAATGAACAACTAAACTGATGAAATCCCAGCTGTTCCAAAATTTCTCTTGCCCTTAAACTATTGTAGAGGCAAAAATATTTTATATCAAACTTTGGAAAGGCTCTAAGATTTTGCTGCAAAATTTTCTCTACATTAAAGAGTGGCACAAAGGTTCTTTGAGGCAAGGTAAGGAGTTTTGGAGAAACAGGTTTTTCTGCTGCCACACAGTCACTAAAGCTGTTAAGCTACTTAGGATAGGATGGAAATTGAAATTTTATTGAAGCTGATGTATTTTGCAGAGACATAACAGTTTCAACAAGAATTGTAAACAGGATGATTTCTTAGGAAAACTGTCAATACCCTAGTATTTCTCAAGAGAGTACAAAACAAGAATCCAAAGGCAACAGCAACAGACTGAAAGAAATTGAATTTAAAAGGCAGCATTTTCAGCCTGAAAATGGATATTCCTACAAAACTGATCCTCGGTTGTACTTAATCTTTTCCTTGTTGTTTCAAGGTAAAAATATGTATTTTAAAATGTAATTTTGTGAAATTATCTCCAGATGAAGTGTTTGGTCTCTCAGGAGCTCTAATACTTTATTAAAACTGTCATCTTAGTACAGAAGAGATAATATAAGACAAGTACTACCTGTTTTTAACATAGCTGTGACATCCACACTTATGAGGATGTGTCATAGTCTGAGATTTCCTTTCGAGGAGGAGGAGGAGTGGGGAAACTGTTCAGCTATGACATCCACACTTATGAGGCTGTGTCATAGTCTGAGATTTCCTTTGGAGGAGGAGGAGGAGTGGGGAAACTGTTTCTGTTTTGACTTTTGCTTAAAATTATCCTGTTAATATGTCTTTCTTTATAAAAATAAAAATAAAAATGCTGTTGTTGCTGTTGCCATTAAAGGAGGCTATCTCATGTTAGCTAAACCAGGGGATATGGACTGAGCTTCAGCAAGGCATTTGACACTGTCTTCCAAACTATATTCCTAGAAAAACTGGCTGCTTGTGGCTGAGGTGGGTGGATTCTTCAATGGGTAGAAAACTGGCTGGATGGCTGGGCCCAGAGAGCTAAATCCAACTGGCAGCAGTCACTAGTGCTGCTCCCCAGGGCTCAGTATTGGTGCCAGTCTGACAACATCTTTATTGGTGATCTGGAGTCAATTTTTACTTACAAACTTCGTATCATCCAGGTAGAATAAGGCCCTTGGCAAACATTAACTTAGCTGACTTTAAGGCATCCAGGCAGAACAAAGCACATAGCCAGGCACAGAACAAAGCACCTAGCAAAGCATTGACTGGATTCTTTTGGTCCAGCTTCCAACACATTTTGAGAAGATAGAAGACCAATACTCAGTGGTGCTGGCTCACAGACCACAGCACACCTTCACAAGCTCCCCACTCCCACAACAAACTTCAATACAGATAAAGTATGATAGCTGTGCTTTGCCCTAGACAAAGGCAGAAAAAGGAGAGAGAAAACAAAGAATAACATCAGTATTTAGATCCTGTGTTGATTCTGCTGCATGGATGGTCCAGAGCTGGGGCAAACAAAGAGAGTCAAAAACAAAAAGAGATAAAAATAGAAAAAGAGGGAGGGGCCCAATTCACTCCCTTTTAAGTTAACCTGATATACCCCTCTTATATAAACTAGATTTTTCATGCCATTTTATTCACTCATGCACAGCAGCCCTTTGAGAGCTCCTTCCAGGTTGTGAGTTGGGGTGAGGGGACTGAGCAGGAGTCTCAAGGTGAATCAGTAAGTTTTCTCAGAACAGCACTGCCCCACTCCCACAGGGTCCTCTCTTCCAATCACATCTGTCCTGTCATAACAGTCAGAATATTTGAGGCAAAACATATTTATGCCTGGTCCTCCACAGGATCCAAATATATCTGCTTTGATGTTGCAATTTGTGTGATCCAGGCAGTTAGTTTCATCTCTCTGATGGTAAAACATTACAATGTATCTTGATTGATACCTAGGAAATCAGCATCCTTGGAAAAACGCAAGACTTGAAGCTGTGAATTTCAGCTAAGGCTTTATGTAGTCAAATAAAGCAATTAAACTGCAGTGAAGGGTCATAAAATCAACTGATGATGCCATGAGTTTTAGTGATATTATTTGCAGGTGGCATGAACAATATGCTTTGCACAGTGGGTAGTCTGGATAGACAAAGTGGAAGAAAAAAGAAGTTAATGCTTTTAAGATAAAAATAATATCACTGAATGCAATTATAAATAGAATTGTCCTAGGGGGTGAAAGTAAAGGATAAATATCAATTATTTGGACAACTGTACTCTGCATGGTAAGATCAGTTAAATCCATCACAGTCTTATAGGCAGGGGAACAGGCATTTCCATTAAAAAGATTACTTGATGTTTTCCACAAGACTAATTTTAGTTCTTTTCCATTTTCCAAATTTTAATGATTTAGAATCATCAAAATTTGCCCATTTGATATCCACCTCAGGTAAATATTCTCAAGCATTTTTCAAAAAGAGGACCGGTGAGCAAACTTCAACAATATTGTGACAATATTCGGACAATATTCTTGCGATGAAAGTGCCATGGTTTAACTCCAGCTATCAACCAAACATCATGCAGCCACTCACAGACTGCCCCACCAATGGGATGGGGGAGGAATCAGAAGGGTAAAAGCTAGAAAAACTCATGGGTTGAGATGAAGGCAGTTTAATAGAGAAAGCAAAATCTACACACAAAAGCAAAGCAAAACAAGGAATTAATACACTGCTTCCCAAAGACAGGAGGTGTTCAGCACCTCCAGGAGAGCAGAGACCATCACATGCAACAGTTCCTTGGGAAGACAAACACCATCACTCCAGATGTCCCCCCTTCATCTTTCTACCTCCCCACTTTATACCCTGAGCATGATGTGCTATGGTGTGGAATATCCCTTTGGTCAGGTTGGGTCACCTGTCCCAGCTGTGTCTCCTCCCAACCTCCCATGCAGCCCCAACTCCCTTGCCATGTGGCAGTGTGGGAAGCAGCAAAGGCCTTGGCTCTGGGTGAGCTCTGCTCAGCAATAACACAAACATCTCTGCATTATCAGCCCTGTGCTCAGCACAAATCCTAAACACAGCCCCATACTAGCCACTGGGAAGAAAGTTAACTCCACTTCAGCCCAAACCAGCACAGAAAGTTTCTGTATGATATTAAATTGTGTGACTAGGTATAGTACTTGCTATGCCAAAATAATACAATTTCTACTTTTGTGCATTGCAGGATCAGTATGTTGTTCATTGAGCAGCTTGGGCAGTTGTTCCATTAGCTGTTACTGGAATGAGGCAAAATTCCCTTGCCTTGAAAAAGGACTTGCATCATTGACTTCAATGGGACTTGACAACAGTGCTAGACCAGAATGTTGCATATTCAAATGGGTCAGAGATAGAGCAATCTGTTTTGCTCCCAGCTGTGCAGTTATCACATTATTGCTACACAGACTAGAATTCATTTGCTTCCTAACAGAACATATCTCTATGAACTAAAATTGCACCATTCTCTTAGAAACAAACACCACTACTCCCATCTTTTCTGTAGGATCATGTAATAATGAATAAATTATAAATCTGAGTAATTTTTTTAGCAAGAAAAAATTTGATACTTCCAAATTAGATGAAGATATATGTAGGCCTAAACAGTTGTAATCAGTTGACATCAAGAAACTAGAAGGAGGATGAAGTGACCAAAAAGAAATGGGAACACTTCATAATGGAAAATCTAGAATTTAAATAAATAATTAGAGGGGAAATCTATAATGTTAACTGTATTTCATTTAACAAGGTGCCATGCAATCAGTACAAGTTGTTCTGATGGTACTTATAGATTAGTAGATAAAGTACTGCAACACTAAAGCAAAAAAAAAAGATATTTACAGACATCTTTTAAAATTAGTATGTTAACCTGTTGCCCCATACCTAAAAAAAAGTTTAACACAAGGTTTTTTTACTATGGATTCTCTTTGCTTCAGCTGTCTCTTTATTTTCCTAAGCTACACTAGAGATTATTTTCACCAAATTAAGCAAACACATTACATATATAATAATTTTATAGAATCATTATAGGTGAATATATGCCTTTACATAAATTCAAAATACTTTGTAGTGAAGTTATGCCTTAATTAGGAAAACACAACCACAGGCATATTATGGTTTAAGATAGTCTTATCAGAGAGACATGAAAAATACCCTGCTGAGTTCCATTTCTATCTATCTACTTGCAATAAACCACAGATAAACAAATGGAGTAAATGATGAAAGTTGATGTATTGTATGTGCACAATAAAATGCAGCTAATTTCAGCTTTGTAACAAAGCATAAGTCAGGAAAAAAATTCACAACTTGTTGCAAATTGATGTCAACATCTCAACACTGTCATGACAAGCAGTCAAAGGAATCCCTTCTCTTAAACAACTTGTTGGTGAAATGTTTTGGCTTCCTGAAATCTAAGAAAGGAAGGAAAAGTAATAAAAAAATTAAACTTCCTTTCAACTGTTAAAAAGCACAGTTTAATTAAACCAAAGATAAATTCAGAGCATTTTCACTGCCCAACACTTAAGTGCTACCTACTAAAGGTTACGAAGAAACAGACTTTGCAAACTGAAGAGTAATAAGAATTCTCAAAGAAACAAAGAAAAAGAATGAAAGAAACAGAAAAAGAAAGAAAAGGAAGAATGAGGTCACTAATGTTTTAATCAGAAAAAGGCACACTGCAAAATAACTTCTCTACATGAAAAATTTCTGAGCTCACTTTATTCCAGACTTTAATAGGCAGTCCAGAGAAAACATTAGATGAAGGAAAGCTTTCTCAATAGACTATAAAAGCAACTGAACTTTTAATTCTGTCCCATCTTTGCTGAACAACAACAGTATCCAGTTGATAAAGAAATCCTACAAAAACCTACTCGATTATGTATGATCTCTTGGAATGATGACACAAAAGCAGATTTCATGCAGTGTATCTTAACCCATTCTCTTGTTAGCTGACCCACTGCTTCACAGTAGGGAACAGTATTTTCTGCAACAATAAGTAAAATCATCTTCACATCTTTTTTAACTGAAGTAATTTTGGTTTTCTATCACAATTTTTTTTAAATTTAAGAAGCCAAGAATGTTGCCTGATTTGTTTCATGTATTATTCACATTTATTAGGTTAATTAAAAGACAACACAAGAATGTTCAGTTGGCATGTATAATTATTTTGTTAGTACTCAGCATTTCTTTCTACCTATCGTATGTAGAGTTTGAACAAACATTCTGTTAAAATGCTTCATCATGTACATTTCACTATTTGTTTTGTTTTCAAAATTCTACTATATATATATATATACAGGGAATAACTTCAGGTTAGTTTGGTTTTTTTAGATCTGGGGGCTATAATTGTGAGGTTTTTTTGCATTTATCTTCATCTGTGTTAGACCAAGACAATTTTCTGGGTTTGATTGGTTGGCTGGGGGTTTTAAATATAAATTTAACAGTTGTGTTCTAGTATTTGGCTGAACTTAAAAGAATTCTTTGTCTTCAACCTCCTGAAGCTGAATATCACTTGAACTTAGCATTCTGAGACCTGCTTATGACCTATTTAATTCAGTAGTTGTGAATGCAGAACTGTCCTCTATGCCTTTAGTAAGAACCTTGAAATATAATTCCTCCTTCAAGTCTCCTGTTATATTACTCACTTTTTAAGAAAGCAAAACTTTGCCCATCCTAACTTTGCTTTCCCACAGTCAGCAGGGATCTCTTTGATTTCTTTATATTTCAATGCAATAATAATCATTAAGGTCACTAGCTCTTAATGAAAGTTTATGAGTGAAACCTTTCTTAATTATCTGATTTCTCATTTAAAATACTTCAAGCCATTCAAAGGTATTTAACCATTTTTTTACCCCATTCACTGCTCCTTAATATAGTAACTTCTCCAAGGTTGATTAATCATCCTTCTCTCATCCAAAAGGTAATGCTTTCTACAGTGAAAATCCCTCAGATTTTCAGCCAATACTATATTACATATATAGTATTAATGTCTTCAAAACATGCATATCAAATGCAAAATCTGATGTGAAAAACAAAGATCAACATTTCAAGGCATCAGCTTGGAGTCCTTAATTTGTTTTGCTTTTTTTTTCTGGCCTTACCTCAGGGTTTGTATTAATTCATGTGTTGAGTTTAGCTATCCCTTTCTCTTTTCATCACTCATCATGTTATTCACCTCCAATATGTTCCCTTCACCTACTCTTTGTGCTCTTTCCTTGCAGTTCTAAATTTGGGGGGGTTTATTTTAAGCAGTATATTTAAGAGGCAATAATTAAATCTCAAAAAGAGCTCCCTTCTATGACTTATATAGTTATCAGAACAGTAGCAATCATCCTCACTCTGCAGCTAATGCTAAAAGTTGCAAACAGATTTTAGAAATCCTGAAGAGCAAAATAAGATTCTATATTTATAGAAGAACCTGATGCTGAAGGAACAAAGCCAGTAAAACTGCTTAAATGTGATTGATTTGTAAAACTTCAGAAGCTAACAGATAATGCATGATTAAACTGCATCAAGAAAGTCACTCAATTATAATGTCATCAGTTTGCCTCAAAGGAAAGGTTTGAAGCCATGTGCTGGTTAAAATTGATAAAGACCATATGACTTTCAGGCTCTGAAGCACTGTGCAGCCTGATAGAGGAAATTTAAACTAATGATTAGTTCAAAAAGAAGCTGGCAACTGATACCAAAAAAGATGTCAATCTTTCTGGCTTTCTGTTATTTTAATGATAAATTCTCCACACTTCACCATTTATCTAATTATTTCATTATTTATTTATTTATTTCTCAGTCAACCAACCCATTTAATAAATGAAGGTGAAAGATTTTGGACAGAGAAATTGGAAAATAAACCGAAGTAGAACCACAAAGTCCTTGTTTTAACATGATGTCACATTTGTAGCCTTTTTGTTTCCTTATTATCAACAAATTTGTCTTTCTCATTGACTGTTGGATGGGTGTCCTGTCTGAATTTTAGAAGCAAGATTGGTTTAATCCATCCAACAGCAAAAAAGCTTTACAACAGCCACATAAATATATCCATGCATGTGTTGTTATATACATCACTGAATACATATGCATATGCAGAGAGAAAGAATATTCTGTGACTGCAGCAAGTTTCTTGGACCAGGAGCTGGTAAAAAAAACTATAAAAACTACCAGCCCAACTTTCAAGTAACATGTTTCTAAATTGAAGGTCTCCTTGGTAATCACAATATCATCACAGACATGATCTGATAGTAAAGTCTGGCCTGAATTGAAAATAATAATAACAACAGCAATAATACTAATAGTAATAATAATGCTTTGTACTCTGTCATGATCATTGTGAGCTCATGTATATTAGCTTCAGGATTTTAGTGTAAAAACTAAAATAGCCATTTTAAAAATAGCTTTTGGCAAATAGGAATCATGAGTGAAATCAGATGTCCACCAGTCCAATAAGTGTAAATAAGAACAGCAGCTATCACAGCATATATTTTTTGTAGAAGAGGCAGGTGACTGACTTGATGCACAGCTTGCATATAGGAATTACACATATCTGGCCTCCTTGCAAAGGATATATGAAACATATTCAATTACATCTTGGAACAGGAATAAAGTGTTTTATGAGTGACATTGGAACAACTTATTACCAAACAGAGAGTACAATGGAAGCTTGGCTATCACTGGATTCACATCAAGGGGATTTATATTTTTATAATAAATATTTTCTAAATTTTTCTGATTTTTTTTCTTTCAGTACATAAGCCAGTACTGATCATATAAAGAAAATTTAAGCTAGACTCAGAAGTTTATTAGAATTTAGCACTGCAATCTCTAACTGGAATGTCCAATGTCATATAATATCAAAATGCATCTTGTCTCCCTGCAGAATGAGAGGGAGCATACCTGAGTAAAATAATCATAAAAGGTATTGTATATATACCAGGAATAACTAAAATAGGGGTTATGCTTTATAGGAACTGGTGAAATAATTCTGGAACAAAGGAAGCCTCTGTCTCTGCTGAGATTTACTGCCATTGTCTCTGAATCAGTCCTGAAAGATATATCAGCCTTCTGTCACACTATTCCCCTTATGTACTAGATGTCAACGTATGTTCTGAAAAAGCTGAAATATTAAAAAAAGAATTCATCAGCATTGTTCTCAAATTCCAGCAGCTGGTAAAGATGAGGATAAAAAAGACTTCTAAACTTTTCAAGTTAAATATTAGACATCTCTAAACATTCTAAGAAACAGATAGAAAAATAAAATATGTACTACATTCATAGGCAGTGACAGTTTTGTGTTTGGACTGGCAACAGAAGGTAACAATGGCACATTCTTTGCACATATGAAGATTGGGAGCTATATTTTTCCCCATGACCCAGTTACCAGTAATAGCATGATAATATGTTTGGCCTTTTGATCAAGTGCTTTAACCCTGAGACATTGCAAGCATAGGACTCCCAGTATGAATGCTTGAACTAGAATGCAATTATTGTAGAGCTGTGTTTTTTTGAGAAATCAAACTTTTTTTTTTAATTTTTTTTCCCCTTTCTTAGGTGAGTAAACAACTACCATGAAATTAAATAAATGTTCCTGATAAGGTGATCCCTTGAGCCCCTCAACATGTAATTTAGTAAATGTTACAACTTATCACTTTTAAGTCAAAACATGGAAAGAATGCCAACAATACAAATTAGTTTTAAAAGATAACAAAATACAAACCTTGATGTAAGTGAATTCTCTGGTTACCATGGAAACATGTGGAACATCAGCTTTGAAAACAAGGTTCCTTTTTTTCCCAATTATTAGTCAGGCCACAAGACATAAAATATCTGTTTTACATCCCTACCCAGCTCTTCTGGAATCTGCATAAAGGAAAAGCACTTAAAACACTTGTGCAGATGTACCAGGTCTGGCTGAAATGGAGTTCATTTTCCCCACAGCAGCCCTCACAGTGTTGTACTCTGCATTGGTACCTAAAAAAGGTGTTGATAACACACCAGTGTTTGTCAGGCCACAAGACATAAAATATCTGTTTTACATCCCTACCCAGCTCTTCTGGAATCTGCATAAAGGAAAAGCACTTAAAACACTTGTGCAGATGTACCAGGTCTGGCTGAAATGGAGTTCATTTTCCCCACAGCAGCCCTCACAGTGTTGTACTCTGCATTGGTACCTAAAAAAGGTGTTGATAACACACCAGTGTTTTGACTTGACTGGACAAAGTGGGGGTATTAGTTATTTACAATGTTATCCTCTGGAATAACTGCTATGAGTGCTGAAGCACTGCTTCCCAGGTAGTGGCCAGACACTGCTTGCAGATAGGAAGCAGAGGATAAAACTATTTTTCTTTGCTTGCAAATTTTACTTTTGCTGTAGTAAACTGCCTTATCTCAACCTACAAGACTTTTCCAGCTTATTTTCTCTGCCCTGTCCAGATGGGAAGGGGAACTAATACAGCAGCTTGGTGGGCACCTGGTGTTCAGCCAAGGTCAACCCACCACAGCAGAGCACTACCAGTTTTCATCACATTAACTTCCCAGTCTCCAATTCAACCTGTTTGTGGACAAAGCAAAACATGCACAGGTCATACATATGAGCTTGCTAGCAGCAAAAAGCTACATGTGCCTTGGGGAAAGAGAAATATGATGATTTAGGTAGTCATCTGGGGATGATTTTATGCAGAACTTCATGTCTATTATCCTCCAAGTCTTTGACATTTCGTATGATATCACTGACAGCTGCTAAAGCCACTTATACCCACTATGATCCAACCTTATCAGTAGTAGAGTAGATTTAGATCTACCCTTCAAGCCTTAGGTACCAGAAAATGTTCGCATACAAATGTCTTAAGAGCTAAATATAGAAGGGATAAAATAACAGGAAGAAATAATCACCTAGAAAAAAGTCTTATTGCAACCAGTTTATGTATTTTTCAAGGTCTGAGCAAGCTAAAAATACCCTGGAATTTAGGAGGGTTCTAAGCAATTTTTTTCCAGCAAAATGGTCTTGTAAATATAACTGCCATGGATGAAAAAGTAGGAACAGTATATTTATTTAATAGGAACATCTGTGTGATTTCAACTAGATGGAGAATTTTAAGCTTTCACCTTCGACTTCTGTATTCCTGGCCTGGTAAGTTAATGCCTTCTCACTTCCAAGTTACTTTTGGTCACCAAGAAAGAATTAATTTTTTTTTTCCCAAAGGACCAGAATGAAGATTTTTCACTGCATTTGCTTTAGCTAAATATTGTACGCAAAAATATTTCTACCTCCATTTTTGTCTTTATTTTCTATCTTCCATTCTCCTCAGTGAACACTTAGAGGAAGAATTTCTGCAACTGCTGTCCTTAAACTGGTCTGAAGAAGTTATCCATGCCTGAAAACTATCCTAGTTGATAAAAAAAAAGAAAAACACGTATTACTATATTTTGCAATCTTTTTCTTTTTCACGCCAAGTCATTGTATGTTCTGCCATTTGTGCATGGAGTATCATGGATTTTAAGTGAGTTATGTGTCCACACATATTCTTAAGGAGTTCTTGGTTGCTCTTAATAGTTAAGTTTGTTTTGTTATTGGACAATGGTGGATGTTGGGGTTTTTATGTACCATATGGCTAAACTTTTTGTTGGACAATGGGGGATGTTGGGGGTTTTATGTACCATATGGCTAAACTTTTTAATTATCTGGCTTTTCTCAGTTCAACCTAAATATATGAAGAAAAAGTAAAATAATACATGGAGGAATGACTGGCTGATGAAATCTTCATATATCAAAAGTAGGAGCAAATGGTCATGTCTTCTACTAAAGGAAGTTTGCCAGTGGAACACAGTGGAGATTTGTGGTGGGATCTGTGTTATTTAACATATTCACAGATGACCTGGAAAGGGAAGTGAGCAGAAAGTTGATTGATGATCTAAACTCATTAATAATGGTAAGGATAAGGACAGGTGCAAAATCACTACATAAACTTGAGGGACTGAGGAATCAAAGTGCATGTGAAATTCAACAAATATAAGCAAAAAAATGCACACAAGGAAGAACAATCTTAATCTCACATATAAAATTATGGTGTCTGAGTTGATTTACTGCTCAAGAATGAAATCTTAGAGCCAAGATTAGACAGGTCATCTCAGTTCTCAGTAAGTGAAAAAAACCATCAAGTATTGGGTATTCTTCAGTCAGACTATCACTTCAACCTCAGCAATGTTTCTGCTGGAACATAACTAACATTGTTCCAATAAATTGCAGTGTATGAGTTCTACTACTGTAACATACCATACGGGTTAATATCCTCAACATTTTTATGCATAAAAGCAGTAAACCTCCTTTGCTACTGGGCATCACTATAAATTCCACAGTAATCAAAAACTACTTCAGTTTTTTTCCAGCTATGCTTGTGGATTTTAACATCAGATGGCAAAAATTCAGGTGGCAGAGATCTATGAGGAAATACAAGGTCCTTTAAGTTAACAGTACAAAGAAGAACATAAAAGCAATTTTGTACCATATTGAAAAGAAAAAGACTATTCTTCCATAACACCAGGGAAGGACATAAAGGCTATTCACCATGGCAAAACCACATGAAAAGTTAGAAGTAAAAATCAATATATTCTCAGCATTTATTCCTATGCCCTGATCTCTATTAAACAATCCACTTTAAAGATAAAAACAACCTGACATACTTTACACAAGTTTCAGTTCTACACAAGTGTTTGCACAGGACTGTTTTTTCTACCCAGCTGGCAGCTTTGCCCAGGTACTCATTCACAGTAATTCAGCACAGTCAGGGCCAATTATCTCACCTTCAGTATGTGAGTAGCTGCTAGCTGCAATCATCTTTTGCTAGCCACAAATTCAGGAAAACTTTTTGTCCTGCTGTAGTCTGCTTGTGAATTCAGCTTCTGTGTTAATAATTTTTAAAAAAAAATCTGTGTTGGAGTGTGCATATTTTCTTAGCAAACTCCTTGAAAAGACTAGAACAATATCAGCAACTTTCATATATCTCTTCTCACATCATATCAAGTCTTTCCATAGAAGATTAGATCTATTGCACCTCATTTTCCTAAATTCTGTGTGTGACTCAAATGGAGCTTTACTGATTTATTGTTATGTGAAAGTTTCATTATTGGTGTTATTATGTTTATTTACTTGGATGAAAATCTACAAGAAAGAAAAAAACAAGTTAAGCAGAGCTTCAGATGAACCACACTCAGAAAATATATTATTTATACCAAACAACCCCCCTGAAAATTATTTATACCAAACAAACTACTCCATAAAATATATTATTTAAAACAAACAAAAGCCCCAATCTGTTGCCTTTGAAGACTTCATTTTTTCCTTCTACTGTAGCAAATTAAAAATTTACACTACTTTTGTCTTGAAGCCTTGGAAGTTACAAGAATAAGAGATTTCTGGTAGGAAATAATACATTTTTTTTCCACAAAAAGTAAAGAGATACTCAGTATGTTTTATTTTCATAGCTTTGTCTTCTGAGATGAGACTACACTTTGTGTAAAATAAACATGCATATGGATGATAATATTCGAGCACTGAAAACATGATACAATAGGAAAGGTCAACAGAAGATTATTTGGTAGAAATTTGAAAGCACAGTTGAGATTTGAAGGAAATATAAAAAATGGCCTTTAGAACAAACTTTCTGATTCAATATAAATGTATTTCTACATGAGAATAATAAATTATATGAAGAGCACATATGAAGAGCACAGTTGGGTTTCATAGAAATGCAGGTTCACTCTTACTTCAAACATGATATGGCCTGTCAAAAATAGCATCAAAATATCCACATCCAGAGAATGTATTAAAAGGTGATCTACTGCATAAAAATACCTGTGGAAAAAAAAAGAGGACCAGCCCCTCCTACCTTTTCAACAGATATGTATTGTGAAGAAAGAACTAGGAGAGAACTCAGGATCAGAAGATCAGGGCAGAAATTTGAGTTAAGTAAAGAAAACTAGAGGTAGACATGCAGGCCCTGCAGAGACATAGTATTTTAAATCTACCTATATTTGCTTTCATTGCATTTTATTTGATTAGCTAAGGCAGTTCTTCCTCAGCAGAGTGGTTCAAGTTGTTATTATAGGGTTGAATTCTTCAAACATATTGGGAACCTTCCCACATAGCTTTGCGTTCTCCTGGGTGAAAGATCTAGATTTTGAATTCTTCACACATATTGGGAACCTTCCCACATACCTTTGCGTTCTCCTGGGTGAAAGATCTAGATTTATATCTTAATAAGGCAAATTTTGAGTTGTCTAGCTATCAATAGATATTAAATGCAATAGCACTTAAAATTCTTACTTTTCTTCAACATTGTATTGACTCAAAACCAGTTGCCTGCACATTGTCAAGCAGGTTGGAACCTTGTTCTGAAAAGCCTTTTTTAGGTGTGACAGCATATCCTTCCTAATTTATAAGCAGCCTGAACTCAGGCTGCTTTCTAAAATAGTTAATGAAAAATATGCATCCAGTAGGATGGACATGGGGAGAAAGGTCAAGGAGAATAGACTGCTTTAACTCAGTCCTTGCATAGATGAAGAGTGGATGTCTATGCCACTTAATCAAACGTGCTCAATCATGTTCTTAGACTGAAGCCAACTAGCACTGAAGCCAAACAGCACAGCAAAAATCATGCTATGAAACACTGTTCTCATCTAAAATGGAACAGATGCATCCAAACCACTTATTCAGAATGAGTGACAGCCAAGCAAAACTCACAAATTGGTGGATTAGTGACCAACACTAGACAGAAGCTTTCCAAACACTACTAGTTTAGCAATGGACTAGAAAAGGATGGGAAAATGTAAAATCAAGGCAGCAGAGCAGGCTGACACTTGCACAATGGACACATATATAGTGAGTGATTGAAGAAAACAAACACAACCAGATAAGTTTTCCTTATCCTGCAGTAACATACAAATGTCTTTCTTCTAAATCCTTCTTTCCTCTCATACTGCCTTTTTCCCTCTTTGCTTTTTAAATATCAGCATTCCAGAACTTTAAAATCTTTACTATTTGTGCCAGATATAAAGCTTCAGACTTTGTAATGTCTATTTTCGTAAAGTTATTAAAATTCTATATAATAGAATAATTATAATGCACTAATTAGAAAATTTGCAATTTTGACACTATAAAGGAAACAACTGAAAGGCACAATCAAAGTACAGAAATTATAATCAATTAGTGACAATTTCAATGCCTTTTGGAATGTCATTTGTATTCCTCTTGCAAAGTCCAGTGTTGTCATTACTCTTTCAGTTGTGTGTAATGAACATTCTCAACTACATTATTTTTCCTCCAAAAAAAGAGGAAAACAATACTTGTAAAAAATTCCTCAGTACCCCAAATATTGTTAAATTGAAAACTTTCCTCCTTTGATGTATGATTGCATCCTAGTTACTTAAAAAATAATAAAATCAAAGGAACATAAACCTAATCCTTCTTCCATCTCGCATCCTGTAGTATTATTTGGCAATTCTTTGTAAGCAGAAAAATACATTTTAATAATTTGTTAACAACATTTTCAGCTTGTTGTGAATGAGTAGTTAGGTCACTTACAGAATCAGCATCAAATGTATTGCTGAAAGTTCCAGTTTGAATTTGTGAAAGTGTTACTTTAACAGTTTTCAATGGCAAGGTTCACTCTATTGCTTCATCTGAAGTACATGTAAGAAAATCAAATTAAAATCAATTTAGAATGATTTACATGGAGACTGGGGATGCAGGACAGTAAGGGTGCAAAGGATGGAGACACAAAAATATAAAGCCACAAAAGAGTTTAACATGCACATAGCCAGAGATGGATATATCTATGTGTGTAAAGGTACCTAACAAAAATTCCCCTCAGAATCAGTAAAATAGTCATATCAAATCCCATAGCATTTTTCAAAAGGCATGATCTGCACCTCCAGGTGTGTTTGTTGTGGGGTATCAGCTTAGGTATCACCATAAGCAATGGCCTTTTTAGCATGGCAAACTTGAGGGTTTGTGTGCTCTGAGGGACATCCCATTCAGAGAGCTGTAGGTGCAGTGCACTGAGGTCCAGGAGAGATCAATAGGACTCACCTAGGACTGCTGCTGATCTGCTAAGATGATTGGCTTTAACCATCAGTAAATTTTTGTCCTGGCCATAACCCAAGTTGGTATGTTTCCAAAACTCTGACCACAATGCTGCTCTTCCACTTGGGCTTTGTTTCCTACCTTGGTCAGTTAGCTGATGTTGCTGTTAGGGTCAGTGTTGACTCTTCATTGCCCAATTGGTACAGTAAAGGGGCTCTTCACTGCTCAGTTGGTTCAGTCAGGGTTTCTCAGGAGCTCCTGAGATCATTGAGCAGGCCCAAAGAAACCATCCTGTGATTAAATCTATTGTGCTCCACAGAGTGGCAGTGTGGTTTCTCCTTTCCTCTGTGTCTCTAAACAGAGTAATGCCACATTCCAATAGTAATATGAGGGAAATTTTTGGTGAAGATATCTAATTATGTGTGTTTTGTTAAAAATAATTGAGTAGTAGTATTATATATGTGAGGAGGTTCTTACAACAGTGCCATCTGCCTAGCCATTCTCCACATTCTGACATGCAGCATACTATTCAGTAGCAAGCTTAATACAACAGAAATTAGTAAAATCACAATGGGGGGAAGCATTCAATTTAGGTTTCCTATTACTCTCAGTGACCACCCAAATAAGCTGTCCCACCAGTGGTGTTCTCCATCCTTCTTCACTCTTTCTAGGACCTAGTTTATCTTCTCTGTGTCATGAACAGTGATTAGAGTCTTGTGTCTATTGTTTCAGGCATGTTCTAGCAGTTGAGACACATCATCATGTTGCGGTAGTTTCTTCACCAATGTAAGATTCAGTAAATTTTGGTATGACGTGTAATTAGATGGTAAAAATTAGTAGTTTCTTCACCAATGTAAGATTCATTTCAATAAGGGTAGGCAGTAAATTTTGATATGACGTGTAATTAGATGGTAAAAATTACTGGATTGTGACTGGAGGTGAATAATTAAAGTTGCATCCCATGATTTTGGTAAAATTTTGATACAGATTTTTTGTGCCTAACGTGGTGCATTGTGTAAGTATAAAATCCAGAGTTCTCACAGAAACGTATCCTTTCCCAATGTATAGAGGTTCAGTTTCAGGGAGTTTATCAGGATATATTTCAAAATAACAAACATTTTGTTCCGTGTCAAGAAAAATGTCTTGGGCCTTAATGGTACTACTTTCATAAATATATCCCTGTTGTTCTCATATCAACACTGACAGTTTGCCATTGTTCCCATCTTCTTGGGCCCATACTCCATGGTTTTTTTTCAAATATAGTTCCATGCTGATATAATCCCATGGCAATGACTGGGTATTCAGTGTATACTGTAGCATTGTTTATTGTAAACATTGTGACATATTCGGTGTATACTCTAGCATTGTTTATTGTAAACATTGTGACTTTACTGTCAGTGGAATCAAAAGTGAAACGAACTAGATGTCACCAGGATTGGAATTCCCTTTCAAATTAAGTTGTGTTCTCCCAAATGATCTAGATGTCACCAGGATTGGAATTCTCTTTCAAATTAAGTTGTGTTCTCCCAAATTACCTTTCAAATTTAACTGGGCAAAGTGTGCTCTTCTCCCTCCCTTATAATTGCTACCACAAGTAAATTGCATGCACAACTGAGATTTTGCCCTTCCAGGAATTTAAGAAGAGATAATTAGGATGCTTTAAGCCACTGAATTTGATTACTCATCATGAATCCTAGTGCCCTTCAGCTCAGATATGTGGTCCATAACAATTGCTCATTGCAGAATGACTCTTGTCAGACAACTTTCATGAAGAATATTTCATTTATTTCAGTTGACCAGGAGGGATCACTGAGTTATAAATAGAAATCTAAATAAAATATGTACAAAACTGAGCTAAATCCATCCTGTTTGTTTTATTACCCTGGAGAAATGAGAGGATTCCAAGGACAGTCTTCCTGGATGCAAAGCTCTTGCTGAGGTAACAATAATCCCCCGTTGCACAAGGTAAACTCAGAAGCTCAGGATATAGTCCTGAGCATCTCACAAGAGTGTTGCCTTTCTGCCCCATGTGTCTGAAAGTCAGCCAGATCTATATTAGAGCAATATTTCTATCCACATGTGTTCTTTTAACTCAAGAACAACTCAGGCAGTACAGTTCTTTTCAGACAGCATGTGGTCTCTAAATAAATAAGCACTTTCTAGTTTTCTTTACAGTTCAGAATGCAGTCTGAACCTTCTCAAGATTCTTCAGCATTCCCCATGGTTTTGGTAGCTGGTAGAGCAACTGTATATTAGAAAGAGCATCAGATTAGCAGCTGCCACTTTTATTGTTACTTTTTTTAACACCATATCTTGCAGCATATCAATTTTGCAATTTCTTTTGATTTCTTATACAAGGGTCAGGGTGTTTTAGTGCATGTAACATCTAATCTTGCAGTAATAATAGTATCCAGTTTTCAAATATACTGATTTAGACAACGTTTATAAAATACAATACTATGTTGACATTTCTGTAGCCACCTGCCCAGTCTTAGTTTCAGAGCACAGTAAATGATTAACTCACACTGAATAAGGGTACCAATTTGCAATGTTTCAGCTACTCCATAGTAATTACCATGTGCCTCTGTAAATAGGATAAATGAGAGGTTTATTGTTTGCTTTCACTGCAAGAATGAACACTTTATAAAATTGATTACAAGTATGTGTCTTTATGAGCCTTTCCTACTGTATAGCAATTTGTTTGAAGTCACAACTTCTGCATATGTGTAGTTTGCATGTCCAAATAATTACCACGTGCCTACAAAAATTTGCATAATTTTAGATGGACCAAGAGGGACATAGAATTTTCATTTTCCTGAATTTAGTATTCATGGAGATAATTATCCACAGGAGACATGCCAGGTCTGTGACATTAGAGTTGTAGAATCCTCAAGGTTGGAGGAGATCTCTAAGATCATCAAGTTCAACCACTAACCTGTCACTGCTGGAACCCCTAAACCCTAAACTATATCCTCCAGGACCAGATCCAGACACCTCTTAAACACTTCAGGGATGGTGACTCCAACACATCCCTGGGCAATATGCCAGTGCCTCAACACCCTCACAGGGAAAAAGTTTTTCCTAACATCTAATGTGAATCTCCCCTGTCTCTTCTTATGACCATTCCCTCTCGTCCTCTCCCTGCAGCCATGGCAGGAGAGACATCCCCCACTTCTCTACAACTCCCCCCAAGTTGTAGAGAGCCATGAGCTCACCACTCTTTGTTTTGTTGTTATTTTATTCATAAAACAGAACACTTTTATAGGGAGGGAATGATATTAAAGCTACTCATGGAATAACAACTGCTGGAAAGCCAGGCTACTATTTGGAAGTGTGGGAATTTGGCATTCAATTACTTGACTAGAAGGAGAAGGAATAGGCTCTGAAGTTGTCTGAAGTGAGTTCTCTTATTGCTCAATTGCTTTTTAAGACCATAGATTATTATTTTAGGAGGTGACTACTGTCAACACTAGTTTTACATATGGGGTGTTTTGGGTTTTTTAAATAGAAAAACATGAGGGTTTTGTCAGAAAAATTATCAGTTATTGTAGCAGTAAGATTAGAGATTGAGGAAATCTATGTTGATGTGTGAAAGAATCATTTACCATTCAGAAGAATAAAAGAAATAAGAGAGGAAAAGAGAAAGTATGCTTAAGTGTTGAGCAGCATATGTATTGTAAAGCAAAAATAATTGTCCCATTGCTTTCTGCCTTTGAATGCAAATACTTACAAAAGAAAGAACAATATAGATTGAAGATTTCAGTCTGCAGACTGAAGTATAGCAGTCTTCACAATACTTCCATTTTTGTATGACTAGACTGTGTTGAAACTAAAATCTATTACTCTTTATAAAATACATTACATTTCATGAGAAATTATTCATGTATATACATATACACATTTATTCATGTATATACAGCCTTCTTTATGTGCAGAACTCTATGTGCCTTTGTTGCTTTTGCTATTATTTGGTGACATCTGCTATGTACCTTCAACAATTGAATTTTTTTTCTGTTAACTCTCTTGAGACTGCTTTGATTATTGCCTCTACTAACTATTCTAAAATTCATCTGAGTGACAATGACTTTCTGATTCATTTGTGAATTCACTTATTGCTATAGGTTGTTCTCACTACTTTGGTCCTTTTATGTTTCTTCAGATTTAGGAACAATATGAACTAAATCTTTTGCCTTCATTCAAACCACATGTTTAACAGTACATTCCAATCAAAATATATCAGGTTATCCTAAATAAGCCATTAAATTTTTAAGAGTCCACAATTTTCTTACTTTGCAACAATCAGTAGTTGCTATATCAATAATCAAGTTGCAAATAAATTCCACCTAGCTTAAATACTCAAATCTAAATATTTTAACTGATTCGCATTGAACATAATAGATCTGCCCTAGAAGTCACTGACACGAGTTCTACCATATTGCTAGAAAAGAACCATTTATTCTGTGTTTATTTAGAATTGCATTTGTCAGTTTTGTTGTGGGTTTTTTTAAAGGTGTTGGCATTCAACATTTATCTCTGTTCCAAGAGCTATATGTAGCATCCTAAAAATAAGATAGCAATAATAAAGAAACTTGGATTCATCCCCTAAATGAAATCTGTACTCCATTAATCTTAACCCTGGTCCTATAGTTCCCATGCTATTTAAACAGCAGGGTAGAAGGGTAGATGGAGAATGAATTGGACCAAGGCCACCATCTTCTGCAGAAAATATATTGTACTCCTAAATCCTTTAGTAACTATGTTCTGCTTCATCTAAAGGTAGACCTTGTTTGGACATATTACTTCAAGGTGCATGACCTTTCAATTTCAGAATGTCTCAGTAAAAGAGTTATTTGATTGAAGATGAAATTACTCTTGTTGCAGTTAGAATTTTAAGGAAAAACAAGACAAATCTGCATTTGCATGGAGGAGAAAAACTAAAGGGAAGAAAGATTTTATTTGTCCTTTCTACAGCTTTGCCACCTTTCTTGAAAATGGAAAGTGAGATAGATATTATTCTATCCCTCACCTATATTTGGTAGAGTTGTAGCTATTTTGTTCTTCTCTGCCTTTTAATAGGAGGACCACAACACTGATACCAAAAATAGTCACCAAGAGCTCTACTAGAGGGTAGAAAAAAAAAATAAACAAGACTGGGGGTCTATATTTTAGGATAATATACCAGGAAAAATGCTGTTATATGTGCATAACATTGTATAAAAATATTGCTGACAAGGTACACTGGGAATCAGAACAATCAATGAAAGTCAAGGGCAATACATTTAAAACTGAAAAAAAAGTTAATATGATTTTACTTGACACACAATTGACTAGGGTGATTCATCGCCACAAGATAACACTGACATCAAGAGGAGTACTGGTACATATAGGAATTTCATATAGAATGTAAGAAAATTCATAGTTACATAGTAGAGGATAAAATAATTTAAAATTAATATATGCCCATAAGTTATAAATTAACTAGGAGCTGACAGCAGATAAAAATATTTTTTTTCCCTTGGATAGGTTATTCCTTGTGTGATTCAGAATTTTCTGCATGTGTCTCTGATTAATCTGGTTGAGTCAGTTGGGTTAGTTGGGAAATGCAGTATGGCAATTCTGATGTGTTCTGCACCCTTGACTTTCAAAGACAGTTTACTACACTTGTCATCTACTATGCTGCTCTTGAAATGTAAAATGAATTAAGATTTTATGTAATCTATGTATCCAGAAAAGCTCATCACAGAAACATGCTAAAAATGAATCATAGAAATACACTCTGCCAAAGTAAAATTTCTCTCAGCACAGTGTGCACATTCTCTTCTGGAGAAGACTGTGGAGACCTCAGAGCAACTTTTCAATATCTGAAGGGCCTACAAGGAGCCAGAGAGGGATTTTGTGTTAGGAACTACAATGATAGAACAAGGGGTAATGGGTTCAAAGTGAAGGAGCAAAAGTCTAGGTTGGATGTGAGAAACAAGTTTTTCCTGTGAGGGTGGTGAGACACTGTCCCAGGTTGCCCAGGGAGGCTGTGGCTGCCCCAACCCTGGCAGTGTTCAAGGCCAGGTTGGATGAGCCTTGAGCAACCTGATCTAGTGAGGAGGTGTCCCTGCCCAGGTCCATTCCAACCCTTAAATTCCATGATTCTATGATATATGGACACTAAGAAATCAGGGGAAAGGTAACGGAGAAGAAACTTGGAGCTACTATGCAGGACTTGGAAGCAATAAAAGATGTTCCACAACTGAATGGAACTCTCTGAGTTGTCAAGATAGTTCTTGACAACTCTGTGTTTTGCCAAGTGTTTACTGCACACAAAGATCTTCAAGCTTTACAGAATATATAGATATTTTTTATGCATTTGTTCATACTGCAGACAATGATGGTTTAAGGAAACTGAAATTCTGGGCACATATACTCCATGTCATGCTTGGAAATATCAACCACTAGGATTCCCCTTAACTATTGTACTTCAAGCTGCATAATTTTGTGGTTGAGGTAGCAACAAAATGCTAACGTTTAACTTTTTAATTAGGCTATAGAGATAAATACAATCTGTTGCACTATGAAAAAATCTGGATTTTTTACCATTAAATGAAATTACATGTTATTGTCTTTTTGGTCTCATTTACTTAATCATCCATTAAAGAAAATGCATTCTTTAAACACATGAAAAGAAAGTGAGGACTAATATTCTCTGATCAGGAGTATTGCTACAGCTTCCTCCCCATTCACCTTCTAGTGTCACTATTAATGGGCTACAGAGAGACAACTCTATTTTGATCTTTCAGAAGCAGGGTAGCCTACTTGCTCAAGAAAATCTGTCTTGTTACTCCATATATCTATATGCATAATAAACATAAAGTGCCCATACGTGTGAGCATAAGACAAAAGTTCACTAGCAAAGAATACTCAGAATGTGTCCTTAATTTTTATTTATTCTTCCCCTAAGCTTTTTTAATTCAATTTTGGAATGTTGATAGTTAACATTGGAATATCTATTGTAATGTATCAGATTTATTCACATGGGTATGCCTAAATCTAAGACTGCATGAGGAAATATTCAGCTGAATTGTGTCCAGAAATACAGGACTTGCTTTCAAAAACTGCACTGCAGGGAAACTTCCACTATGGTACAGACAAAGAAAAAAGTGTAAGAAAGCTACAGATCAAAAAGATAATTTTTACTTCCCAAAAGATAATGGGATCTTTAAACTATAGGGTGTTGTAAATATCCAGAGGTTGATATACAGCAGAATTCACTGCCACAAGTTTGACTATATTCTGTGAGCAGGTGAGAATGAAATTGTTAAGATGTGAGATAACAATTCTGTATCTCTAACACATTCATCTCGAAAGGACAGTAACATACTATGTTGTTATGTTGTGGGATTTTCTTTTCTACTAGAAACTCTAGACATATTTAGGCTTCTGAGTATCTCTGTCTAAATGGTCATAAAATAGGACATGTCAAAAGGGGAATTAGAGAAAACAAAATCTTGGTGAAGCATGGCTGTCACAAATGAGGGAGATTAATATTTTGAGTAGATATATATCATGTGCACATAGCTGACAGATAAAAGATGATGCCTAGTATATGTATTATTTAATTGATAGACATTAGGAAAGGGATGGCTTTAAGGGCTCCCCAGAATCTGTGATATTGGCTCACAGAGGAGATATGTGTATGGTTTCCGTCTGTGAACTTTTAATTCTGCAAGAAAATGGAATAAAGTCACTTTATGACGTGTCTAATAGAGAATTTGGTCCCTAATTCTGAAACTGACAGGACTTCTAACATTCATTTGGAGGGTCAGAAAAGTGTAAGAAAAGTAGGGGTAGTTATATTCTTTATCCTCCACTGTCTTCTCTGGACTGTAGTCTCTAACGATTTGAGTCATTTTTCTGCATTTAAGCACTTAAGGCATAGAACAACCCAAAGAGGTAAAGGTAAAGAGATGAAACTTTGCTTCCCCTCAAGCAATTAATTCAGCTCCCAGTGGAAGAAGGATTGGAGCTTGCTTCATTTTCAGTTATTTTTTTTCCCCATCTTCAACAGAGGTCAGCTAGGACTACAATGAGAGTGTTTAGGTGAGATGGTACTCATATAACTTATTGTAAATTGAATGTATTAGACCATGATCTTTAAGAAAAGGTGTCAAAAAAACAAAACACAGCATACAACTATTTGAAAATTGTTTCTCTTATGTACCTGGAATACAGAAAAAAAAAAAAAAAAGTTGAAAATAAAGATTTAACAGAGGCAACAATTTTTTTCCAAATCTTTAATTTATTTACCAGCATACCTAATGGATTGGTGAAAAAACCCAAAACAACCAAACTGTTTGTCTCTTTTCCTCTTTATCTTATTCCTTTTGGAAAAAAATCCCAAACATATTATAAACTTGTGAGTTCCTCAGCATCACATCAATAATGCTTTCATGCTAATAAACCTCTAAGAGCACAAATATATATTTATACTTATCTTGTTTTCATTCCTTGATAAGTGTAGGAATTTAATGATCTCACAATGGATGTTAGAACAAATAAACATATCTATCACTTTGAAAAATCCAAACAAACCCAAAAGAATAATGCCAATAGAATAAAATTCAGCTGTAAGTATGCTGTATGTTTTCTAGGCAAAGCAAATTTTTCTCCTACAGGGTTTGGAAATAAGCAGGTTGCCAAATGACTTTAATTTCATTTATATTGTTGTCTCTGTGTAATCATTCCTAAGGACTATTCAAAATATTAATGAGAAAGTGTTAGAAGACTGGAAATACAGATTTAAACATAGGAATTTTCTATCAATATGTTTTAAATTTTCACCTTGCAAAATCTTGAATAATATATATATACATACATACATAATTATTTATGAAAGCATACGAGATAAAAGATATATATTAACCATTCAACAGGTTATATAATTGAAGTTTTAAAATAAGCTCCCAGGATTTCCAAGATAACCATCCTCTCAGGGATTATATTTACTCTTTCCTGGAAGACAACAAATTGCAAAAAGGACAATGTCTGGACCCTAAGGACACTCTTAGGCTCTGACTGGTTTTTTAAGCATAGTCCCTGCCCAGGGGCTCATTTCATCTCAGTCAGCATCTAATCCCTTCCCTGTAAGGGACCTTTAAGAAATGTGTTTTTTTGACACTGCCTGGCCTTATTTTACAGCTTATTTTACAACTTCGATCACCAAGTGTGTTATGATTTACACAAAATGTTTTGTCTTGCATTATGTATTATATGGTCTAAAACACTGCAGGCATAGTTCACCAGACAGCTGATTAGCAGGCAAACGAGCCTTTAATTAAAGAGGCTGCAGTGCTTCTAGCACCTCTACTGCTGAAGGAAAATGCAAATTGGGGTGATTGATGAACTTGCTAAACACTTTTAAATCTATAACTCTGGACATCTTGGAAACCTTCTAAATTGTGTACTTTTCAATAATTTGAAACATCTTTTGATAAAACGTCTACCTTAGTAATTGCCAGAGTTCATTAAGTTTTATTTGTTGTGGCACTGCCTTTTGATGAATTTGTGATTAGTTATGCACTCTAACTCAATGGATTACAGTCTAGAGTACCAAGATAACTCCTACACTGGAGTTTTTTCTGTCCTATTGATGAATAGCCAGACATTCTGTTAGTCATGTCATCTTGACAGTATCATAGAATTATAGCATTTGGGTTGGAAGAGACCTTAAAGATCAACTAGTTCCATTGCCTTCCACTGTGGGAAGGGATACCACTCACCAGACTAGTTTGCTCACAGCCCCATCCAACCCAACCTCAGATAGATATTCTCTTGCTTCTGTGAGCCTATGTTTTTTAATTAAGGAAACAATAAATGTCCTTTACCTAAGAATACTTTATACCCAGTGCAGAAAGAACATATGAAATGTAAATAAATTATTCTACTTGTTTTTAGAGCAAGATCCAATATAATTTGTTAAGGTAGATTAATGAAGGAAATTCCATTTATATTCTAGAGTTTTCTGAGCTTTCTGCAGAACTCTGAACAAAAACTAAATTTCCCCTTTATAAAGTTTGAACCAGTTACTCCTTGTCATACTACTAGAGTTCCTGATAAAAGTCTCCTTTCTGGCTTCCTAGTAAGCCCCCTTCAAATTCCAGAAGGTTGCTATGAGGTCCCTACACAACCTTCTCTTCTCCAGGCTGAAGAGCTCCAACTTTCTCAGCCTGTCTTTGTATGACTATGCTGGGGACACCAGCATTGTACACACTTCTCCAGGTGGGGTCTCATGAAGACAGAGTAGAGGGGCAGAATCACCTCCCTCAACCTGCTGGTCACACTTCTTTTGATGCAGCCCAGGATGCTCTTGGCTTTCTGGACTGCACACTGAGGGCTCATGTTGAATTTTTCATCAACTGTCACCCCAAGTCCTTCTCCACAGGGGTGCTCATAATCACTTCTCTGCCCAACCTGTAGTTGCTGGAAATCTGGAAATAATCTAGATTGTTTTCTATAGGAATAACCTATAGGAGAATAACCTGAGAATGAAGAATAGAATGGAATGGAGCAAGTAGTCTGCTTTCTATTCAGTTTAGTGAGCCTAATGTGAATGAAAACTCTATACAGTCTTGCTGCAATATTGAGATTAAAATCATGTGGTACAATAAAGTACATTCTGTCATGGCTCATGCATTTAAAATATGACATTTATAGGAAGAAAGTAGGAAATAAAATGAGAAAAATATGTTAGGTGATGAATTACATATCCTAGTAGACACCTTGAATGGTAAGGGACAGAAGAGAATTTTGAAAACACTTGTAAGCCTGACATTAAAGGCTAATTTTCAAAGCACTTATACCATTAATGTGAGCTTTTACCTCCATAATTGCAGAGCACATTTGTTGTTTAAGGTCATGTCTTGTTCAAAGAGGAAAGTATAGACTGAGAACTTTGTGCCCTCTTTGTGTCCTTTGTCTTTGAACTTGTAAGCAACTTAAGTCAGCAAGGTATTTCAGTTTTCATTTGAGTAACACAGTGTATTTCTAGGCTCCTAGAGAATAAGAAATAGGAATAATGCTTTAAAATGCATACAGTGCTCGGTATCTATGCTGGTTTTGTCTGGGGTAGAGTTAGTTTTCTTCACAGTGGCTAGTATGGGGCTGTGTTTTGGATTTGTGCTGGAAACAGTGTTGATAATGAAGAGCTTTTTTTTCAATTATTGCTGAGCAGTACAGGACCAAGGTTTTTTCCACTTTTCATACTACCACACTAATCAGCAGGCTGGGGTTGCATGGGAAGCTGGAGGAGATGCAGCCAGGACAGCTGACCCCAACTGACCAAAGGGATATTCCATACCATAGCACATCATGCTCAGTACATAAAGTGGAAGGAAGAAGGAGGAAGGGGGGACATCTGGAGTGATGGTGTTTGTCTTCCCAAGCAACCATTATGTGTGATTGCAGTTGAAATCAGTAGCACCACATGTAGAGTACAGGATTTAAACACCTAAAACCAGTTCCAACAACAGGAAACAGAAATATTACATTTTCCTGCAGCTTTTGTATCTGAGAGTGGCTAGAAATCATACAGGAAACAGCAGAATGAGTGCATTGAAAACTAATTGCACAGATGAAGAACACAAATATCATTATCACTATTTACTGCTGCCAAGATATAGTTAAGACTTTAATACTATTGACAAAGAACCCTATCAAACTCAAAACTGATTTTAGTCTCACCATAATGATATCCAGGACCTTAAAAAGTGAGCAAAAAACCACACAAAAAGTCCAGCTCTGCTTGTGTTCTAATGGTTTGAACAGGAAAGTTACTTCAGAAGAGAATCTTGGGTCAAAAGAGCATACAAACACAGCATTTTTTTTCAAAATATAGATCTGGAACACTCCTGAGGTCCTGTGTGAGGCTAAAAATATTAAATATTAATAATATTAAAGAAATACAGTCTTTTTGCCTTAACGAGTACATTTTAAACTTAACTCTTTAAATTACAATAATTTTTGTATGTGTAATATTCTGTTTATCAACAGCATCCCAGATGATGGTACCAATATCAAGATACAACACACCCAACAGAAAAATGTGTCATAAAAACATCTCTCTCAGAAATATTAATTCATTCAAACACAAAAGTGATCACCACAACCTTCTTGTTTTATTCACAAGATTAATTTAGCACAATATACCAAGACCAGAAAATAGTTCCACGCGCTGACATAGGATTGTCTACACCATTTAATTTCTAGGCCAGCACGAGGGATGATTTTGTCTCAGACAGGAAGCATCCTCCCAGATAATGCCTGAACAGAGTTTTAAATCATTAAAGGTCAGGGAAAATACCCTATAAACAAAACTTACTTGCTCTGAGAAAGAAAAGCACCATATGGTTGTGATTTGTGCCATGTCTCTTGCCTTCAGGGTCAGATGGAAAACCTTAATCCTTAATTCTTAATCCTCAAAGGGGACCTGCTGAGAAAGGATTGCATTGAATTATCTAGTACTAGTTGTGCTCCAGAAAGTATGGTAAATCAACACTTCTGTACTCTAGAAAGCTAGAAATCATTTCTCCTTTATGAGGTTAATTATCCAACCAGGAAGAAAGCACAGAGAATCAACCTGCCCTGTGGTGCAGTCTAGGGAATACACACATTAAAGGATTTAGCTGCCCCTGTCATTGTTGATAGTGCCACTTACTTGAACTCAGGACAAAGACTTCACTGTCCCCAGAATCTAATTCTTATTCACATTGCAGACTGCCATAGCAATTCAATTCTAATTACTTATACCCTCGGACTAAGGGCTAGAAAATGAATTCCTGACCATCTAGTACATTTCATCATAAAAGGCAAAATGATTAAGCAGACCATATGTTTGTCACTCTTGTCCTACAAGGCTGCCTATTACATTTTTTCATACTTTGCAGTTTCCTAAATTCTGGGATTATGTTTTAACCTGCAGTAAAAAGGTTGGTATGGAACACAACTAACCACCTTCCACTCAGAAAGGAAGTCTCTAACATTCTGCAATTGAGTTTAGGTCACAACACTAAAATTTCTTTTCTCTCTGTATCATATAGTGCCTTTTCTTAATTGGAAGATAGTAATTCTTTCTATGTGGTGTGAGGATGGTCAGAAAACCTGGGATTTTGCTCATAAGTCTCTCATAACATCCTCTACCAATTTTCATATACGTAGCGATTAAGTGTCCTAATAGAATCATAGAATATGACATAGAACATAGAACACTACTTTGAGATTAAATGAACTATTCCTTAATAGCCATTCAAGTTTTGCAACAAATTATCCCCCAAAATTGAAAACTAATCAATTTTACTATTATACTTCTGTTTGATTATTTCTAATTCTTCCGAGTCCCAAAGTAATTATTGGTATAAAGGATGATTTCATATGCCAACAATTATTTTATCCATTTAAATTGAAGACAGGCAAATCAGGAAAGAAAAAGTTCTTTTATTACCTGTTGAATACTTACCTAAGTCTTTCCAAGATGCTAAAATTTTATCACTATCTGTCTTATAAATAAAGGAAGAATAAACATGTTCATATATTGTTACATAGAACTATCAAATGTGATATCTCTTTCTTTTGCATCTATGAAAATAATATAGGCTAATTAATCAGATTTTCACTAAAATTATACAATGCTTGTAATTTACACACATTTCAGGAGAAGACATCACTAAAATATGCATCAGGGTGATTCACTGCCCTTCACCTGAAAACATCTTCATAATGCACTTTTGAGCTACTTACAATTTTAAATATATCTGTAAATATTTAACAGAATAATTTTTCATCAGATCATATTTTAATTGATGTAAAAATTATCTAAATGTATATACATGGTGACCAAAAAACTGAAAGCCATAACTTCAAGGGACACTTTTTGGTTGTTGGAAGTTTTTTTTAAATATAGATCCAAAATGCTCATGTCTTCATGAAGAAAATTGCTGTAGGTCAGACAAAATGGAAATGAAGTAAATGCATTTGATTTTTTTAATAGATATAATTTAGAAAATCTCTGAATGATTAAGTCATTATTGCTATTAGGTAGCTTCATTCTTGGATCCTTTCTTGTCTTAACAAGACTTGTGACTTCTGCTTCCTACCTCTGTTGCTTCTTTCAAGGGAGACAGGAATAATTATGCAGTGCACAATTAATGAAGTTAAATTGAGCAGAACTCTTTATTTTGCAAATACTGGATTTATAAAGTGACAATTAGTCATTGCTAAATAAGACAAAGATGGTTTGATTTGAAATTGCTATCTGTAAAGTATGTTTATTTATAATCAAATTTAATGGTGGCTGTAAATGTTAATTTTGCTAATTCAACTTGGAGATAAAGGATAGTAACCAACTCCATATTAATTTACTGAGGATTAGCGAGAAGTGTTGAGAATACTTGAAAGGCATTTTCATGTGAAAGTATGAATACAAATCAAAAGAAATCAGATATTCAGATGCAATTCTAGTATCAGCTAATATTCCTTCACAGGCTAAAAATCACCTGAACAAATAATATAACATAATTTTTCGACCTTTTTTAAAGTTGATGAGGCTGAACTAATTTCTCTAACCCTTTTTGAAAAACATTTCTTCAGCTAGCTATTAAAAGTCAAAACTAGTCTATGTGTGTGATGTACATCTCAGAAGCATCAAATGGACTGTGATCTAAGAATGTGAACCTCTATTAATTGAGTGAATCTTTGCCATGTCAACACAGTAACAATGAGATTGATAACAACAATCGCATCATTGTTGGTATTTGTTATTTGATTACAGTTGATGCTATCACAGCATCTGGAGGCTTAACCCAGTGAATCAAGAATCATCTTACATAGATAAGAAAGAATCTAAGGAAAGCTATACTGGTCTATAGTTCCAGATTTCAAATACTTTGTTTAATTTACAGG
>NW_008674553.1:52182-64045 GCF_000695815.1 Acanthisitta chloris
GTCCACTGGAATTTAACTTAAGCTTCAGAATAGATAGACAGTTTGGGTCATGTCATGAAAAAAACAAACCCATGGCTATTTCTTAGGCTTCTATTGTGTTCTATTCTTTCTTCTTTGCAGAGCTCATCTGCCCAGTTAGTGAAGTCTGTGTAGTTTCAGTATTTATTCTGTGAATATAAGCCTATGTTCTTCCAAAACAGGCCTTTCCACTCATGACCTGAAATTCCAAGTCTGTCAATTTTTCCATTACTCTGACTTGGTAGGTTTATAGCCACACTCTTCCTGAGACATGGAGTAGGAGAATAAATCTAACACTTGAATATATCTCTCCTCAAGCAAATTTGGCATAAGCATCTGACAAAAAAAGAACAACATATATCTATGTTTTACCACCGTGTTGCATCTTTGCATTCACCTGTGGTTTCAACCCCTTAACAAATACTAGCAGGCTCAATTTAATTATCTAAAAGCTACGTATCTCATCCAAACAATTTGTCTCTGTCTAGTCAGCAGAGAAATAGAAGTTCCACTAGAGAAGGATAGTCATGTTAGCTGAGTATGAAAAAAGCTCAAATATTACGCAAAAATACTTTCTATGAAAGCTGCATTGGATGTGCAGTTTCTAACACGGCTAAAAGTGCTTCATTCAGTCATGTAAATGTAAATGATTAGTGTCATTTGAGAAATCTTAATGTATACAAGACTTTAATTTATGGCTAGAAGATGATCAGTTCTTAAAGGCAATTATGGTTCCCTGGTGTCATCTGAAAATCAAGTGAAATATCCTATAGCAACTTAGATGGCACTACATGTGTTCAGACAAGTGATTTGAACTAACCCTGTAAGATAAATAAGAGGATAGCAAGAAACATGGATATAAACGATGAAAAATTTCAAAGACAAAAAAATGAGATGATGCTTCTTGTTATACCACCATAAATTTAAAAAGGACCTTTCTTGACCATTCAATAATCCTTTTTCTAATACTATCCTCTGTTTACTTCATCAATTGCACTGTAATTATTTAGCTTCTAAATTAAAACCGGGGTGATAAATAAGAGTTCATTAAAATGCAGACAAGAAGAAAACCACAAAAGACAGAGATTAAAAAGATTCCTTTAGGTTGTCTAATCTACTTCTTTGCTAATGAAAGATAGTGCCTCACAATGAAAAAACTAAAACCTCTGTGCAGATCCAGCAGTGCAGAATTTCAGCCTCACCTTAGCCCAATCTGGGTTTGGTTTGTTTAACTCCTGCACTGGGTTCTAGTGACTGTTGTTTCCCCAGATTTTCCTTTAGCTCTGAGGGGTGACAGAAGGTGACAACCCTTTAGAAGCCCAGAAGAAGGAGACAGACTGTCATAAGGAAAAGACACACAAGGCCAAGGAAGAAGAATATTACATTGCCAAAACTAAGGCCTTAGGCCATAATTCATTATAACCATCCTTTCCTTTCTTCTTAATGATGTGTTGACATTGGGACTCACAAACCTATGGGCAGTAAAAGCATTAAAGGAAAGAAGAGATCTACATGGTAGAGGGTTTGAATTTTTTTCTGTTTACCAATTTTAGCCATAATACTAATTAGACTTTCCTTTTTACTTACAGAGTTTGGATAATTCAACTGTTAAAACACTAATCAGCTAAATTCTTGACTTTCAATATTTAGTGCCTTTCCTTTGTCTGTAAAGTGTTTTGAATGTCATGCTACAAAATTTGTGTGTTTGCCTTTTTCTTTTTAATATTCCTTAAGAACTATTCTTCTATCTGGCATCAGTGATCTCTCTGTAAATGCATAACTGTAAAACATCCTTTCTGACTGTAATTTTTCTTCCACATTTTGTCTGTCATTTGGATTGCTAGCTCTCCTCTGGCAGCAATTTTGATTTACACAGCCAGTAAAACATATCCATAAACAGTATGAAAATTATTTTGTCTAGTATTAAAAGTGCAAATGTGATTTGATCTCTAAGGAATTAATTTGTTAGAAAGAAGATATCACTTAGTTTGATGTGCAGCTTCAAAAACACATAATGAAGGTGTTTTGCTTTTTTATTTGGGGAGATATGTTTATGTTTTCCCTGTTTATTTGAAAATATTAACAGAAATAATTTAAATTAAAAGGTTGCATGGAGTTATAAAAAAGCTTTCCAACAATAATGATGATAGAGATAATAAAAGCATCAATATAATTGCTGCAATATTCCTGTAATAGCTCCTCCAAAATCATTGGCATGACATGGCATGATGATTGAGTTTAAACTTGCAGCAGATCTATTTTTCCCATCTGCATGAGAAAAACTAAAAGCAGTACAACTGTTGAGAGTTTTTAAAAATTATCACTGCCACAACATTGCAACATCTTCTTTAGGTTAAAACCTTTCCTTTTATGTCAGTCATTTTCAGAAAGCCAAGAAAGCACATGAGAGAAAACAATTCTTTTTTATACAGATAATATATTAATACTGAAAGTACTGCTTACTAGAATTTTTCAAATTGATAATTTCTATTAATTTCTTTGCCATCCAATAAAAATGTCAAGACATGCTTTAGAGTGTTTTCTATGTTGAAATTAGAAGACTTCTTAAATGTGAGCAGTAAAGTAGGTATTCTGAAAGTCAAATAAACGGATCTACAAATTAAATATTACTTTCTTGGGAACAGCTTAGCTAAAAAAATCTAAAATACAGGTTTACCTTTTCACCCCTTAAGCAAAATTTTCAGAAAAAAAATAAATTGAAAACAACTCCAAATTCCACAAACAGCTACCTAAGAAGAACTCCAAAACAATTAATTTGTTGAAAGAATCTGTGCCTAAATCTAATTGGAAATACACCTCTGCTGGTTTTGTCTTTGACTGTTTCTATCTGTGTAAAACTGACAATACCCCAAACAGCAGAACATCTTTTGCCTCTCATGTTTTTTGTTGACAGGCTTAGAGAGTTGGAGCTGTTAAGTCTGGAGAACTTATAGCAGCCTTCAAGTACCTAAAAGGGGCCTACAAGAAAGCTGGAGAGAGACATTTTACAAGCACATGTGTGCTAGGAACAAGGGGGAATGGCTTCAAACTGAAAGAGAGTAGTTTAGATTAGATATTAGGAAGAAATTCTTCATTGTAAGGGTGGTGAGGCACTGGGACAGGTTGCCCAGAGAAGAGGAAGATGCCTCATCCCTGGGAATGTTCAAGGACAAGTTGGATGGGGCTTTGAGCAATCTGGTCTAGCAGAAGATGTCTCTGCCTGCAGCAGTATGATTAGAGCTAGATGATCTTCAAAGTTTCTTTCAAGCCAAACCATTCTGCTATTCTATGACTCTGTGAAAGAAAGGATAAAAGAGGAAAGGAGCAGAAATCAGGAATAAAGTAGATGGATATTTGAAGAAGTAATTCCATTTTGCCTTGTCCAGAAATATCTAGAATACAAATCCTCAAGAAGCTCTTGGCAAGCATATGATCTTTGATTTTTTCATCCTTATTTGAAAATAGTTACATTTTCATCAAGACTTGTAGAGAAAGGATAAGGGGCAAAACAAGGCATCAAGATGTAAGAAAACCTAGGACCTCTGCTGGGTTTTTCTCAGGTGCATCCACTCTAGCACTGTTCTGCAGCAGTAGTACCCAGGAGGAGGAGAGGTGAGGAATACAATATTTGTATTGGAAAAGACAACATAAAATTATCTCTATCATCTCTCCACTGCACTCCTGATTTTTTTGTTGCTGCTGTTATTTCCTATCACTTATCCTTTTCCCTAGACCAAATAGTACCAGGTTACTTAGCCATTCCTTGATCTAAATCCATTATATGCCTTTAATCCTACTTGCCAACTTTTGTGAAACCTTTGCATTTGAACTATATCCTTCTTGAGGTGAAAAAAAATCCCTACTGTACAACATATTAAGAGGTGGAAAAACTTGTAGATTTCTACAGAATAACAATGTTCTTTGTTTTGTTCTCTGATTTATTTGTTTCTGCTACTACCTCAGTATTGGCTTTGCCTTTTTGATTGCTGCTAAGCAGTGACTTGACATCTTCATGAATTATCTACCATCCTTCATGTTATTTCTGAGTGATAAATGTAAGCACAGATTTCCTTAGTTACTTCTTTTTTATTCATATTGCTGCACCATAGTTACTTTGTGAGTCTATCACAAATCACCAGTATTTCTGAATCAACTATTCAGATGAGTGGTTTTTACACCAAGCATTAAAACAGCAAAATTCTCATTAATTTAACAGCATCAGGATTTTTACCTGTATTTTTGAAGCTAACAAATAGTAAAATAAGTTAACCATCCACATTGAAATGTTGATAGATAAAGGAGAGTTCCACCAGCACAGTTCAGTCTGATTTGATAGACAGGTAGAGATAGCTGAGATGCCCTGGGGTAGCCCTCCTGGCTCTGAGATTCTAGCCCAGAAGGACACACATCTCTTTTCAACTTTATGTCATAACTATCAGGATAAGTTAGAGACTGAGGGACAGAGCAAATGACAATAGGTATTTTTTTAGGCAGCTGAATCATACCTCAGATCAAATACGCCATCTCAACAAGAAATGCTATTTTTTTTACTGTCTTGTAATATATCACTCAAAATGCGAGTCAGCTTTTTTATGTGAATATATAAAGTCAATCCAGCAGAGTAAATGGCCCAGCTTCTTTCTCAGGGTCTGAACACTTACCAGAACAGAGTTTTAAAGCTAAATTCCATCCTATTATAATTGAATATATTGCAACTCTGATCCATTAGAATTATTGTTATAACTGACTTTTCCTTCCTGATTGTCTGAATGCATCTCAGTAGTCCAAATACATTACAATTCCAGTAATCATTAAATCTGTATTTTCATGACATATGTAATAAATGAGTGTGCCTACCCACATACCTTTGTTCTGTCATCCTCCTCACTAGGTATCAGAAGATTACTCAGGGCCAAAGATTCCCTGGACTTCAAAATGTCTTTTGTAAGATTTAGAAATAAATGTAGTAGCATTGTAGAGCTGTTTTCAAGTGCAGCTTTGAGTGCAGAGGACACACTGCTGTGAGGGAAGGGATTGGGCCTGAAATTAGTTAATTAGATTAATTAGATTAATTCCTACCAATACAGTAAACATATATTTTCATCTGGTATTATACATAATATACATGTCCTTAAAATCAATATACTATAATATGAGGTCTCTGATTTAGAGAAAAGCCAAGTCTATTTATGAATAAAAATGTCCTCATAGAGTAGAAATGGGGCACCAGTTTATCTGAAGAGCCACATTGATGTGAAACAAAAGGGGTTTGTCACTGTCTGCAAGATGTGCCAAAGCTTTTTCACATCCAAGTAGCACACACTGCTTTTACCAACATTGTCATTGCTCTCTACAACTACCTGAAAATGGGTTGGAGAAAGGTGGGAGATGTCTCTCCTGCCATGGCTGCAGGGAGAGGACTAGAAGGAATGGTCATAAGATGAGACAGGGGAGATTCAGATTAGATGTTAGGAAATTTTTTTCAGTGTTGAGATGGTCAGTCGCTGGAATGGATTGCCCAGGGAGGTGGTGAAGTCTCCATCCCTGGAAGTATTTACAGATCTGATGCTGGAGGATCAGGTTTAAGGTTTAGGGGTTACAGCAGTGGCAGATTAATGGTTGCACCTGATGATCTTAGATGTCTTCTCCAGCTTTGATGAATATGATTCTATGATTCTAAACAAGTGTTCTGCTGTGAAAATAATCATATATACATGAAGAAAATAAGAGAAGGAAGAACAGGAAGAAGTAGAGAGAAAAAAGAAAACTGAAAACATTTGAGTGCCATAGTCTGAGTAACAAAGTTTTCTATTTCCCATATATTTGTAGTATGACTGTTGGCAGAGAGTTGGGGACCAAGTATTAGCCAAACTTGTTCTAAGTATTTAACACAAAAGAGTATTAAACACAAAAGAACAACATGAATCAGTGATCACACTCTGTAGAATCCCACTGAAAATTCTACTGCAGCAGGAGGAAGATCTATGCAGCTAATACATTGAATGGCAGAATGACATGAACCAGCTCTAAGGCAGGCAAAGCTGTCAATCCCTCAGAAAGTATTTTTTCTCTTTAACCTTTCCTTGACACAAGGTACAACATTGAGACATGGATCAAGTATATTTCAGGAATGTGCTAGAGGTTTCTGATTTGGGCAACTGACCAAAAAGCAACTAAACATATGTGTAGCTATTTCTAAGTTATTTATTAGATCTACCTTTTTTTTTCCTGCAGGATGATAACCATTTTTCCAGCCATCATCTCTTTTTTAACATATTTTAGTCTTTCTACTTCATAAAAAATGATTGATATTCAATTATTTTAATTCTTACAACAGAAAAATCTTTGATGATTTTTAAAAATATTAATTATTGAAGTAAATGAACATAATATTTTAAATTATCAAAAGCCATTACCCTATCTCAGTAGAGTTCTAGTCCTATATTTTCATCCTGTGCTGATTGAGCCTTCTTGATGGGTTATGGTATTGAGAATATGCACCAACTTCTGCCTTGCTGTGGGGATGTGATGAACTTAAAATGCATCATAGGAGTGTTTCCATGTAGCAACGTGTCCAGATAAGATGTGATGAACATAAAATGCATCATAGGACTGTTTCCATGTAGCAACGTGTCCAGATAAAATGAGATAATTGCTGGAAATCAACTTGTAATTTCAGCTTTCTTGAAAGATAGCAAAAGCATGTTTAGATACTTTAGTTTTGGAGCAAAATGTTGAAATATTTGAATATAATCAGGGTTTTTTTTGTTGATATTTTACTTTTGGGAATAGAACTATTTAGAATTGGTGCCATTCCTACATTTAACTTCATACTTATTTTCTATCATACAGTATTTTCTAGAGAAAGTTTGAGGCCTGACTTAGTAATTAGATAAGAATTTTACTATTTTTATAGTTACCATATTCTCTGTTAGGGAACTACTTGGAGTAAACCTGCAGAAATCTGTCTTGGTTTAATACAGCCATTGGTGTTCACATTAAAAATTGTCATTCTAATGAATCCTCCTGCTTTGTTTATAGCCCAAATCCATTGCCAAACAAAGGCTTTGTTGTTAGAAACATTGATTGTGCCACAATTGATTTTGGATTACAAACCTAAATTGAATACCAATGTCTGTGATGCCTTATTTCAAAGGTAATAAGGAATGTCTTCATATTATTTGTTCTGAGAAATGACATTAATTAAAACTAGCATTCTGGCAAGTGTAGTTACAGACAGACATCTAAGCAGAAGAAAGTTTATTGGGGACAAAATAAAATCCTTTCAAGAATTACTAATTTAGTCCTCAGAACTTAGAGGTGTCGAAAGAGAAGGGGCTAAGGCTGTTCAGGTCCCATTGATTTCAGTCTCAGACTCAATATCTAAGTTTTTATGTTTCACTTTCTGCAGTATTGAAAGAAGATCCTGTGTCACTGAAATGATCAGAAACCCAGAGTGGATCCACATTCCTGAACTTTATGCTGACTTCTAAAACTACTCTTGAAATATTAATCATATGTAATATCTATCTGCCTATTACTATATAGTTCATCAGAATAATAAAAGCTCTTCCACAGAGCTGTTACATCCTCATAAATCCAGTGGGTTTTAGATTTGGGATGCACAAGCATTGTGAAAACAAGGAACATGTATCACAGAACTGTAGAATTTTAATTAAAACTAGGAGAATCTGGATAATTAAGGTGCACTACTAACATCAATATCACATTTAAGTGGCCGTTTGGAAACCTTTACAACCATTGTCTACTTGAGAAACAGCTTGTTAAGCCTGTGTGAGTTCAGATACTTTGCTTGGAAAAATGATGTCTTCAGCTGGCACATTAGAAGCTGGCAGCAATACCTGCTAATGCAATTAAAAATTTAATAGAACATCGCACAGGAGAGAATTATCTGTAGAGAAATACTGTTAAAAAAATCAGGTAATCTGAAAGTGTTTAAAATGAAACATATGACTTCTTTTGAGGCAACATGTCTATAGCAACTTTGAAAATTCTTAGATTTCTCTCAGATACTAAACTTCACAGACTCTAGAGGTGGTCTCCTCCTCTTTAAAGCCTGGTAGATTTAAACAGTATTCAAAACATGTTTTTCATGAGATAATTATAACAAATTGTGTCTAAAAAAGGCAGTCGAAAAAAAAGAGCAATATACCTTGAATGATCAGATGATACTACAATATATATTTATATATAAATGTCTGTGTGTGTCTCTGTGTGAAATAGGGAAAGGAAGATGAACCTGCTGTTTATGTGCTTATCTTTTTAAATAACACAAGTTATTTAGAAGTAATAAAAAATACCATCATAAGGTAATAAGTCATATGAAAGCCTTTAAATAGTTGATAAAGAAATATCTTTGGGAAATTACCCAGTAAGGGCAATTGCAGTCCTATATGTTTTCAGGTTTTTTTCAGAGTAAGGCAAAATTTATATCTATTAGACAGTAGTTATAGAATTAGTTTGGTTTACTGTTTGACATATTTCATATGATTTTGAATGTTGTAGTCTGAATTGGATTAGGGATAAGTCTGGTCCTTTATTTGAACCATTTCACCTCATAGGATCCTCAGCAGCTGTGTAAACTGAATTACATGACACAATCTGGGAATAAAGGCAATTACCTTGAACACTGGTATCAGGCATCCCAAAATACAGATTAAGGTTATCATTTTCCACTTTGCCTCCAAAAATATTTACCAGTATCATCAGTCGTAAGTAATTAAATCTGCAAATGTATGAAGGATAGTTTGAAAGCAATCTAAGGTATTAAAAAAAAAAAAAAAAAGTGGGTTTAATATGTAAATTGTTTACTTTTAGTTTCACATCTAGCTGCAATGTAATGAAACCATTCTGCTTGGGGGAGAATGTTAAATGGAGGATACTTTCTGGTGGAACTGAATAGCTGTGTCATTATGGAAAAGAGCTCGAATGACCACATATCCTCCAGTGGTCTGATTAGTCTCTAATCACACAATTCTCTCAGCTTCTCATTACTGTTTTTTTTTTATTTCAATAGAAGCAAAAATGAACTATCAGTCAGACATGAAGGAAATTCACAAAACGCTAAAGGAAGAGGAAGGTTTTTTTTCTTCTTTCTGTCTAAATTTCTGATATGAAGAGATTTTAGCAACATCAAGTAGCTAAAATCATAGTGGTCTCTCTCTGTGGCACGGATGCAAAAATGTTCTGCAAAACTTTGATGTTCTGATGTGTAGTCTTTTCATTATGAAATACAAGACATCAGATTAAAGTGTATTATCATGAGGTAATTCCTGCCCCTTGAAGGTTAGAGGTAATTCAGAACAAGCAATGGAATAATATAACATCATTACACAGTTACTTCAGTAATAGTTCCCTCATAAAGTATTCATCATGATTCTTGGAAATTCTTTCATATTTGCATATGGGAAAGATCCAAATGCCAAATTCCACCTCCTCCAAACCACAGTCAGAACAGAAGATTGAGAATAAACAGTACTAGAAGTTTGGCATAAAAAATGCTGAACCATCAGAAGTACTAAATCTGTTTGTCAACAATATTTTTCAGTAGAAAATATGGACATTTCCTACTTTAATTTACAAGTTGACTAAAAATATACTGTGATATAAAAAGTAACAGAGAATCTAAGTGTGTTTAATGAATATTCACTAAGTATTTCACTGAGACAGCCTCTTGGGAAATCTGACACAGAGCATGCAAGTTTTGGGTCCTACCCTCTCCCACCATTCCCATCTCTTCTCTTCCTTCTATTTAATGTTATTAGTTACAAATTCAACAAAATTTGCAATAACAATATAATTATTTGAAAGTTAATCACACAACATTCTGTATTGTACACATTTGAATCACTTGCTTCAATTATCCTGCTACTGCTGGTGAACTCTTATGCAAAGTCATGCAAATGTGGAATTTCTCACGTATATTTGATCTACAATCTTATGTCTTTGCAGCTCTTCTATTAGCTCCCTTCAGTAATTTTCCTATAATTATCCTTTAAATTCTTAGTTTCACAGTCAGTAACTACTTGCCTCTTAGCAGTTAGCTTTTCCATTTTGAAAGACTGCATGTCGGCCATGGAAATTCAGAGTTTTGTCATTTAGAATACCAAAGCAATTCAAATTCACACTTTGAGTTTCTCAAAACAAATCTCTGGATAATTAAGTTGTCAAAATGACTGTATTTGGTTTATGTGACAGGGTAAGGGGAGGCTTCAGGTGTGACCTCTGTGAGAAAAGGTGAGGAACTGTTCCCATGTTGGACAGTTAGACTCCAAAAGACTCCAAAATGGATCCAGTGATGCCCCAAACTGAGCCCATCACTGATGATGGTGGCACCCTTGTGATAAGATAATTAAGAAAAGATAAAAATGCTCTGCAGCAGCTGTGAGAGAGGCATGAGAAAGACACGTGTGAAACAGCCATGCAGACAACAGTGGCAGTGAAGAAGGAGGGGGAGGAGATGCACCACTTGCTGCAGCAGAGGCTCTTCTTTTAAACCAGAAGGGAAATATGAGGAGGAAGGAAGGACAGAAAGGAACTGTTATGGACAGACCATAACTCTCATTCCCCATCCCCTACACTGCCTGTTTGTGGGGGAGGACATAGAAGAGTTGGGAACGGATCAGTGAAGTTGAGGCTAGGATGATGTGCAGGGGGAATATTTTTTAGGTTTGCCTCTGGTTTTCATCATCCTATTTGTTTTTATTTGGTAAGAAATTAAATTAATGTTCCAGATTTTGAGTCTGTTTTGCCCAGGAGGTAATTGCTATGTAAACTCCCTGTCTCTACTTCAACCCATGAGCTTTTCCATGTTATTTTCTTCCCCTGTCCTTTATTGCATCCTACTGGGAGTGAGGGAGTGAGCAGTTGTATGAAGCTTAGCTACCTACCTACAAAGGGGGAGTGAGAGAGGGAGAAGCTTGGTGGGTGTCTGTCAGCCAGCTAAGGATAAACCATCACAAGAACCTATCAAATAAAGGTCAGATGTTGCTTTCAGCTGATACTTTTAAATATCACCTAGTAACTCAGGCCATGACAAAAGTCTTGGGTAAATCCAGAAATTGAAAACAGACTACAGACTCAAAATGCCACACTGAAGTCATAGTTATTTGATGACTGATGTTTTTCTTCTAAGTCACCTGTTTCTTTGAGTCAAGAAAATCTGTATTTGCGGAATTCAGCATTTTACCTAATTCTTTGGGATACATTTTCTTTGTATCCCTGTCAAGTTGTTTGCTTTATGTTTTTCAAAGTTGCACAGTACAGTAATGAAAGAAGGGATTTATTAAATTGTGCTGTGAAAATATCTAAGAATCCAGTTCTATTTTTAAGGATAGCCTTACATTTCTTAGGTCTTTGGGAATCATTCCTTGGTAATATGGTGCTTAACTGTGAAGCAACTTAGAAGGAAAAAAAAGAAGAAAAAAATCAAATGCTGAAAACTGTTGATATTACAAAGAGAGATATAGTTTCAGTCAGATGATGACGAAAAAAAATCAAATGCTGGAAACTGTTGGTATTATAAAGAGATATAGTTTCAGTCAGATGATGACAGACATTATCTGTGTTTAAAATTCACATTTGAATTCTGATGCATATTCTAAAGGTCAATGTTGCACTTTGACTTCTGTATGATATGTCATTTCTATTTGTTAATAACTGTGGAACAGCAATTCTATCTATTAGTGTTAAATTCCCATTTTTATTATTACCACAAATACTATCATACAGAATTCAGAATATCACTGAAAATAGTAAAGTATTTCAGCAAAGATTAAGAAAAACCATAGTTTCCTCTTGTTTAAATACTTAGCTTTTGGAAAGA
>NW_008674553.1:64070-71989 GCF_000695815.1 Acanthisitta chloris
TAAATTAACAGCTGAAAACAAAATATGAATAGAATTTAGTTATATCACTTTGACAAAGAGTAATATTCCCTCTGACACCAATTTCTGAAGAAACTGCAGTCAGGCAAGTTCCTGCTGCTGGTAGTAAAGGCTCTGCCTTGTCATGAGTGTGTATCTGCAATGAATAGTTGATGGATTGGAGCTTTTACTTGTGGCAAGTGGAAAATGTGTTATGGATAATTCTCATTCTACTTTTTTATTGCAAAGCTACATCACTGCTTGCACATAAAAATGTTCTCCTCTTAATCACTCTATTTGAGAGCCCTTGAAATGTAATGGTGATGACTCCTAGCTAGCAAGCTAGATGGATGTTAATGCAAAGTGAGTCATTACAATTTAGGTATGACCTACTGCCTAATACATTCAAATAATTTGAAAGAGTGATATAAGCATGGTATACAAATCATATTATGTCTCTAACCAGTTTGAAATAGTGCACTCTATTTTCTCAATCATATTAAGGCAAAGCATGGTCTGGCAATCCATCTCACTGACCTTTCTCTACTTTTGTGGATCAGGCATCTGAATTCTTTTTGCTTGCAGAATTAAGTGTGTAATCAACACACACACACACACACACACACACACACACACACACATACACTTCACCTAGTCAGCAGTGAATATCAACCATTAAAATAAAAGTTAAATCACCCACTGAACTTCTCCAGACAAAAGTCATGAATTAGTATCATCACATCACACTTTATACTTCCAGAAATGAGATTGAATTGTGTCCAAACATCAGAAGATATGTAATAATGCAGGAACACCATATCACAATGTTCTGTCCATATCACAGCTGAAAACTGTATTGACTTGATTAAATCCAGAGAACATCTAAAAAAATCACACTGTTGGAAGTCTGGTGAATGTATTGACTTGATCAAATCCAGAGAACATCTGAAAAAATCACACTGTTGGAAGTCTGGTGAAATATACACAGTGATATCAATAAAACCCAGCAGGATCAATCATATATTGCCATGTAAATTGAATTTCTTGCTGCGTAACACCCTCTCTCTATATATATATCTTAATTTCTAAAAAAAAAAGGAAAATGAGAAAAAATATCCCCTCACTGCATTTTTTAAAAACAATAAGTTCTATTTGAATTTTCATGTCCCTCAGTGTGATAGAAGAAAAAACCAAAAAGATAATTTGCAGCTTCATTTCTGTCTACTTTAAAAAAATCATTTAACACATTCCCTCACTGCTCTTATGACTTCCTTTTATTGATAAGCACACAGTTACTTACTCATTAATAAACTTTTCCCAAAATAATTGTTGATCACCTGATTAAAGGAATTAGTCAAACTATTGATACTAAATTCTCTCTACAAAAAAATACGTAGACTAAAACAAAAGTCTAAGTTTAACTGGAAGCTGAACCCATATTAGTAACATGATATATTTTCCTTTAATTGCCTAGTAATTGAGAAAAAAACAAAACAAAACATTGTACAATTTATTTTTAAAATGTTTAGATTTGGTTTTACTTTGCAGGGACTACGGCTGAAACAAGAACAAGCATGAGCAATTTGCAAAATTTTAACTTGCTCAGAAAGAGTTCATAGCACTTTGATGTATTAAGCATATAAATATTCATAAAATCAATCATTTCTTAGTGTGTCTAGAAATTAGCTTTGTATCGATTATGCCTAGTTATCTGTTGTGCTTTTGACAACATGAAAATGGGCACAATCTTCTTTCATTGATTTACTGTCCAATAAATAATTACTATTCATTATTTATTGATTGTAAACTTCCATAATCATTTCACTTCCTTCCTCTTTATGCTATCAGTGTCAGTTCTAAAGCTAGAACAATCTACTTGATCAAATTTTAAAACTGGTTATGCACACAGGAGGAATAGCATTCCACAGAGTCCTTTAAATTCATGTGAGAACACAAAGTTGTATCCCTCAACTCTTTCACACCAGTTTAGAACTCTATATTTAGGAGGATAATGGAATAACAACCCAAGAGAAAGTGTCCACAATTTATATTATAATAACTAAAGCAATACAATATGTATAGTCTTTTTTCTTGAAGGTGCTAGACAAGAATTTGTGTTTATCACATTTTCATAAATATCTGAGTCAGGTGCATGATGCAAATGATTCTTGCCTGTGCTATACAAAAATTTTCACAAAAATAATAGGAAAACTTTATTTAAAATAGAAACACCTTTTGTAAGGATCCCCCAAGCTGTCTGTCCTTAAAGAAGAAATTTCACACTTGAGAGAAGTAGATTTTTCATAAAGAATACATTACTTGCCTATTTGGAAATAATTTTCTTTCTATCATATTTACCGTGAGCTGCTTTAAGCAATACTGTCTCCATAAGTACTGAGTAGAACTATGCACTGTCCTAAAAAGACAACTTTCCTCTAGGATGAGTCTGAACCTACAGTATATTTGTGTCTTTTGGTTGCTAGTCTGGATCACATTTCTCCAAGTTGTCAAAGCTCATGCAAGCTGTTGTGTTGCTATGTATCAGCATCAAATTGTATAAAAATTTGGATGTATTCCCTGCCTTTGTTACTTTAATTCTGAACTCAGATTGCACAAATGAAAGGTGAATGAAGAGAAAAGCAATCAGAACTACTCAGTGAACAGATACATTTTTTATCTTCAAAGTGCTTCTCTGATTTTGTGGTTATACCACGCTTTGTTTTTTTTAAAAAAATAGATCTAAATAAACTCATAGAGAAAGAAGCACATGAATTAAAGCTGTTCACTGGAATTTGCTTTGAGTAATCACCCTACAGTTCAGTAACAATGAGTAATTCCCATAGCAACCCCTACTGCCATATGTCGCCAAAATCTATTCTTGAACCCTTAGGGCAAAATCTTACCAGACTGAAAAACAATGTGCAAAAAAAACCAGTTTTGTAATTCTAAATTTCATCCTAGGGACAGTCTGGGGGGAAAAAATGACCTTGCAAAGTAAAAGTGATATTTTCATACTACGTTTTTCATAACACTCCCCACAGACTTTGGTTAGGAGAATAATCTTAACATAAATTCCTGTATTTTTCTATTACACCTCTTCAAGTGATGATAAATTCTGACAGTCATGGCAAAAAGCACAACACTTACTATAATGTAAAGGATTGTATGCTGAAATGTCAAATCTGTCCTAGGCATGGGCCAGACCACAACATCAATTTAAAGAAAAATTTCCCATTGGAAAAACATTTTTTAAAAAAGGACTTCACATAATACATAAAAATATTAAACAGTCATATTTATTCAAGACTGACTGAATGTATGTACTCATGATGTGGCAGATACAGTAACTCATCTAGTCTACTTGACAGAACTGTCATGTCAAAAAGGAAACTTTCAGATGACAATCCTGAGTCGTCATAGAATCACACAGTTGGAGTTGCAAGGGACCTCAGAAGGTTGGCAGTCAAACCTCCAGCTCTAAGCAAGGTCAGCTCTGATATCAGATGTAAGGGAGACTCTGAGTAATGTAAAACTTTAATAGTTTGTACAGAACTGTGTGTCCTGTCATAGTCTCAAGATTTAGCCAAAGAAAACTAGCCAAGAGGCATCCACATGTCCAGAATTACAGAACACCAAGAATAACAATAAAGCCCTACACTTCCTAATGTTGGGATGAACATTTTTGTTCAAAGAAAGGGCTCAGCTGAAGATTGTGTTGAATCTGTTGGATATTTCCAATGGACCATTTTCTAAGATAAGAGCCTGAGAGTATATAAACTGTGAGCACTTCTTGTAGGTAAGCAGAAAAGCTGTAGCTGTGACTAGCTGTGACTGTCTGACAGGAAAATCATCATAGAATTTTGGGGTTGGAATGGACCATACAGAGCTCATCTAGTCCCAACCCCTGCCCTGGGCAGGGACACCTCCTCACTAGACTAAGATGCTCAAGGCTCATCCACCCTGGCTGTGAACACTGCCAGGGTTGGGGCAGCCACAGCCTCCCTGGGCAACCTGTGCCAGTGTCTCATCACCCTTAGAGTAAAAAACTTTAGTAGTTATTCATACAATAATAATTGTTTAATCTCTGAGAGACTTCACTTCTATTAGGGAGCTTTTGCCTTAAATGTCTCCCTTGATCAAAAGAAAGATGAAAACTATGTCATTTAATTCCTTACATTGAAGCATTTATATGCCCTGTGGAAGAAGGAATCATGCTGCTAGTAGACCAATAGATTCTTAAAAAGGTTAATCCTTCCTGACCTTTGGATGTGACTCAGGATATAGTGGGTTTGGGGAGTTACCACTATAGTGAAAGATACCAGATCTGTAGAGTTCTCAACCTGTGACCTAGGAATAGTTCTAAACCAAATGTTCAGGTGAAAAAGAAAGTTAGTATGGTTCTAATTAGCCTTGGGCAAGGACCTGAAATGAACAAACTCTTTGATAGATGAAACAATTGCAAACATATATTAATTATTTAAGGGTTTACCTAAAAACATGAGATTTAGGGCAATTTTATTTTTTTGAATTAAACTATCTGGCATCAGTTTAACTTCAGTTACAGAAACTAGCTCTATTTGCATCATTATGTTCCCTGTAAAATTCTTCAAAGCCAACTGACTAAAGTGACATGCTTTGTGGGGTGCTTGCAAATAGTTTTTGAGCCCATAAATGCCTTCCACAACAGTATCATTTAATCTTCACTGTAGTTTTTCAGGATGGCAATTTTACCCTAGTAGAAGTTGACAGTAAAGAGATCCTTTCATGATTACATTCGAAATGTTATTTAAAAGGAGAATGAAAATATGCAAGACTAACACAGCAATTGCCTAAGCTGTCACTAGGTACAGGAGAATAGAGAATGAGACAAAAAATATAGGCTTTTAATTTTTTGCAGAGCAAGTTGTTGCTGTTGTATTTGAATAATAAAATCAACAATCTAGAATATAGGTTGTTTGCTATAATACCATAAAAATAATAAAAGCAAAACATGCATTTGACAGTTCACTGTTACAGAGTAAAGACAAATTTTCCCAAACACTGCTAGAGCATCAGAACAGCATTCTGCTAGTTGATGGTTCTCCCAAGGAAGTCTGAAACAATAAAGGAATTCAAAATGGGTCTAGAGACATGATTCAGCAGATCATAGAATCATGCAATCAAAGGATAGCTGGGTTGGAAAAGACCTCCAAGATCATCAAGTCCAACCCTACTGCGGTTACTAGACCATGGCACTAAGTGCCACATCCAGTCTCAGCTTGAAAACCTCCAGGGATGGTGAATCCACCACCTCCCTGGGCAGCACATTCCAATGCCTGAGCACTCTCTCTGCAAAAAATCTTTTCCTAATATCCAACCTAACCCTTCCCTGGCAGAGCTTGAGTCTGTGCCCTCTTGTCCTGCTGCTGGTTGCCTGGGAGGAGAGACCAACCCCCACCTGACTCCAACCTCCTGTCAGGGAGTTGCAGAGGGTGAGAAGGTCTCCCCTGAGCCTCCTCTTCTCCAGGCTGAACACCCCCAGCTCCCTCAGCCTCTCCTCATGCCACTTGTGCTCCAGTCCCTTCACCAGCCTCGGTGCTCTTCTCTGGATTATGGATCATCCCCATAGGTAATTTGTATAAACCCACCAGCATTTTTTTCAGTACATATCTCTCTATATATCTATATCTATATATCTATATCTCAGCAAAATTCCAACAATTGAAACAAGGCATTCAAGGAATGCTGATACCTTAAAGACTGATGAGAGTTCCCTAAACATTGACATAATGACTAAAAGAATACAGAATACTATGAATCCTGCCTTTAGCATTTGAATTGCCTGAAGATTTATAAGCAAACCAATTATTTTTAAATAAAATTAGCAAAACCTATATTAGTAGAAAAAACCAAACCCTGTCTGAAATATGCTATTATCTTTGTTTCAAATGCAAATAGTATCTACAGACACCCAATATTCTAATATAGTAAAAAAATAATCAATTAATCAGCATACAACAACACTTGTGAGTCAGAATTTCTTCCTTGATCTTTACAAGTATTTTGTTTCCTTCAACAGCAAGGGACTGAGATGCAATTAATTCCTCTGAGAACATTCTTCTCAAAATGTCTATTGTTCTCAAGGCAGTGAGGTTACAAAAGCTGCCAGTTGCTTTTGTAAATGCCCTTTATCAAAATGGGCAAAATCTTCCATGACTGTTAATAAGAGTAAGAGAAACTGCCTTTCCAGAAAAGAGGCACTTCCTCAGTGATTAGGAGCTTCCCTGACACATCATGATTAAAAGAAAAATGAAAAATGAGTAGAACTTAATTCTGAGACCTAAAAAGCAGCATGTGTTAGTAGTAACTGAAGATAAGGATCTACAGTTAGCTATTCATCAAAAAAAACCCATGCAGAATGTTTTTTGTCTGTTCTTAGTATTTGCTTTCTCACAAAGCCAAACATGCCTCTTCCTTTAAAATAATTCAAATCTGTTTTGTCTAATATTTAATGTTTATAGCAAGCTGCTTTTTTTTTCCAAAGAATTCATTGACCAGTATGATTAACATGTGTCACACTGTCATTTTACATTTAACTTGTGTCTATGTTTCTAAAATAAAGTGCATGCATTATATTGTGAATATTTTATATGTAGTATAATTTATGTAGAAAAAGAGGCAATGGAAAGATGTACTGCTTTGCAATTTGCCATCTCTAGTCAAGACCTGGAAAGGTCTCTGTTTGTGAACACTGTTCTTAGAGCCATTTTAGGTTGGTTTGTTCAGGCATCATTTGTTGGGCACAGAGAGATTTCATGCAGAACATGAGTAACTCAGAAGTCTAAATCAATTATTTAGTAGTCAATGCACATAAAAATCAGAGGATATTTATCAAGTGATGAAGTTAAGCACCTGGAGAGCCTTCACTAGCCAGGACATGCTGCTGAAGAGGGGTCAGTGGTCATGGGAGCACTTATCAAAGCTGTGGAACTGTCACCTTGCTCCAGCTCCCTCGACACCAACAGCCCTGATGGTTCGACCTCAGCATGGCAGATCCTGACTATTCTGAGCTAGACAACCCTCCAACTATCCTCTCTGCATTACATTTTAACAGATTTTATCTTTTCATGCCTATGTTTTATCTCTTGAATCCTTGATCTAATAATGATCACAAATCAGCAGTCCTCTCACTCTGTAATTTTGACCTTTCATATCACTGTATGATCTGCCTCACAGCTCTGTCTCAGCAGTCTGAGTCAAGGTTCCACAGGTGGAGTGTATCAAAGCTGGACCCCTGTACAAGGAAAGCTAAATCCTTTTGGGGGAGAAATTACAGCAGGGGCCACAGAGAGAGGGTTAACAGTGTAAGGCTTTAGACATCACAGCTTAAGAAGGATGTGAACAAATTGTAGAGAGACAAGCAAAGGACAAGAATGATCAGAAGTATATGATCTTCAAGAAAAGGTTGAAAGTGAGTAAGGGAAGGGAGTGGAAGGCAAGAGACTAGAGAACAGGAAAAAGTAGCACAAGCTCTAATATGCAGGCATAGAATCATAGAATTTAAGGGTTGGAATGGACTTTACAGATCATCTAGTGCCAACTCTCCCTGCCCTGGGCACGGGCACCTCCTCACTAGATCAGATTGCTCAAGGCACATCCAGCCTGGCCTTGAACACTGCCAGGGTCAGGACAGCCACCACGTCCCTGGGCAACCTGTGTCTCATTACTCCTAGAGTAAAAAACCTTTTTCTAATATCTAACCAAAACTTCCCTTCCTTCAATTTGAATCCATTACCCCTTGTCCTGTCACTGCAGTTCCTAACACAGAGTCCCTCTCTGGCTCCTTGTAGACCCTTCAGATATTGAAAAGTTGCTCTGAGGTCTCCACACAACCTTCTCTTCTCCAGGCTGAACAGCCCCAACTCCCTCAGCCTGTCCTCATA